>NC_057400.1:18926929-19128205 GCF_019320065.1 Cervus canadensis
GAATATAGTAAAGTTGCAGGATATAAAATTAACACACAGAAATCCCTTGCATTCCTATACACTAACAATGAGAAAACAGAAAGAGAAATTAAGGAAACAATACCATCCACCATTGCAACAAAAAGAATAAAATACTTAGGAGTATATCTACCTAAAGAAACAAAAGACCTATACATATAAAACTATAAAACACTGATGAAAGAAATCAAAGAGGACACAAACAGATGGAGAAACATACCATGCTCATGGATTGGAAGAATCAATATTGTCAAAATGGCTATTCTACCCAAAGCAATCTATAGATTCAATGCAATCCCTATCAAGCTACCAACGGTATTTTTCACAGAACTAGAACAAATAATTTCACAATTTGTATGGAAATACAGAAAAACCTCGAATAGCCAAGTAATCTTGAGAAAGAAGAATGGAACTGGAGGACATGTCAAGCCTGCCTGACTTTCAGACTCTTACTACAAGCCCAGTCTCAAGACAGTATGGACTTGCACAAAGACAGAAATATAGATCAATGGAACAGAATAGAAAGCCCAGAGATAAATCCACGAACCTATGGACACCTTATCTTTGAGAAAGGAGGCAAGAATATACAATGGAAAAAGGACAACCTCTTTAACAAGTGTGCTGGGAAAACTGGTCAACCACTTGTAAAAGAATGAAACTAGAACACTTTCTAACACCATACACAAAAATAAACTCAAAATGGATTAAAGATCTAAATGTAAGACCAGAAACTATAAAAATCCTAGAGGAGAACATAGGCAAAACACTCTCCGACATAAATCACAGCAAGATCCTCTATGACCCACCTCCCAGAATATTGGAAATAAAAGCAAAACTAAACAAATGGGATCTAATGAAACTTAAAAGCTTTGTGCATTACAAAGGAAACTATAAGTAAGGTGAAAAGACAGCCCTCAGATTGGAGAAAACATAGCAAATAGAAGCAACAGATCAAGAGGATTAATCTCAATAATATACAAAGCAACTTCCTTGCAGCTTCAATTCCAGAAAAGATAAAATGACCCAATCAAAAAATGGGCCAAAGAACTAAACAGACATTTCTCCAAAGAAGACATACAGATGGCTAACAAACACATGAAAAGATGCTCAACGTCACTCATTATTAGAGAAATGCAAATCAAAACCACAATGAGGTACCATTACATGCCAGTCAGGATGGCTGCTATCCAAAAGTCTACAAGCAATAAATGCTGGAGAGGGTGTGGAGAAAAGGGAACCCTCTTACACTCTTGGTGGGAATGCAAACTAGTACAGCCGCTATGGAGAACAGTGTGGAGATTCCTTAAAAAACTGGAAATAGAACTGCCATATGACCCAGCAATCCACTTCTGGGCATACACACTGAGGAAACCAGATCTGAAAGAGACACGTGCACCCCAATGTTCATCGCAGCACTGTTTATAATAGCCAGGACATGGAAGCAACCTAGATGCCCATCAGCAGATGAATGGATAAGGAAGCTGTGGTACATAATACACCATGGAATATTACTCAGCCGTTAAAAGAATTCATTTGAATCAGTTCTAATGAGATGGATGAAACTGGAGCCCCTTATACAGAGTGAAGTAAGCCAGAAAGATAAAGAACATTACAGCATACTAACACATATATATGGAATTTAGAAAGATGGTAACGATAACCCTATATGCAAAACAGAAAAAGAGACACAGAAATACAGAACAGACTTTTGAACTCTGTGGGAGAATGTGAGGGTGGGATATTTCAAAAGAACAGCATGTATACTATCTATGGTGAAACAGATCACCAGCCCAGGTGGGATGCATGAGACAAGTGCTCGGGCCTGGTGCACTGGGAAGACCCAGAGGAATCGGGTGGAGAGGGAGGTTGGAGGGGGGATCGGGATTGGGAATACGTGTAAATCTATAGCTGATTCATATCAATGTATGACAAAACCCACTGAAAAAAAAAAAAAGAAAACAAATGTGATGACTAAAAATCAAATTATCATTATATGCTTTGAGTGTGTGTGTTTGGAGATCGATGAAAAACATAAGGAATTAGAATTCTAATTGATATATTAGATTGCACAGGAAAATTGTTAAAAATTATTAGTAACCTAAGAGATTAACATAGCTATTAGAAAGTATTCAAAGAGCTACATACAATTTCACATTATCATTTTCAACACATACTCAAGTGAAGAACCATTTGATTGGCATATTTACAAACAGTCAGATAACACCTCCAGAAAGAGATTATTCATGACTTCATTGCCTCCCAAAGTAATCTGTGTTTGTGACTCTATACAGAAGCACCCAGGTGAACACAAAAGAGTAGAATTTGGAATTCCTTGATTACTCTTCATGTTTTGGAGCAGAAAGAATGCAAATTACTTGACCTTCAAAAAGCCTTTGACCAGTTTCAACTGTCCTTTCTAAAAATTAATTCAGATTTGAAGAAAAAAAATGTCATCATCTATCCCTATGGACTGAGTTTCCATCCATGAAACAATGAAAAAGAATAAACAGATCTAAATAGAGGAAGTGTAAATTGAGAAATCCTTTAAGGATTGGTCTCGGAGAACATTTTTAGATGTGATCTGGAAGATGGAGTGCACAGTGACATCTCCAAATTTGCTGATGACACCAGCTTTTCCTGATAGTGAAATGCCAGGCTGACATGAATAAATTGCAGGGACATCTTGGGAGCCTGTAGGAGTAAGTAAAAAATAGTAACTGAACTTGAGTTTCAGAAACTGTAAGGGAGTGTTAGATTTGAGGAAAATAATCTAAACTTTATTACTGAATGACTCATTCATTCTGCATGCAAATAAGCATAATATTATGGACTGAGTATCTGTTCCTCCACACCCACATTCGTATGTTGTAGCCCTAATACCCAAACATGATGGTATCTGGAGATGGGGCTTTGTGGGGGGGGGTGTGGGGTGGGAATTAGATTTACATGAGGTCGTGAGGGTGAGACCCTCATGATGGGATTAGTATTCTTACAAGGAGAGGAAGAGAGAACAGAGCTCTGGCCCTCTTTCTGCCATGAGAGGACACAGGGAGAAGGCAGCTGTCTGCATGCCAGGAAGAGAATTCCCATAAGGAACAGACTTGACAGGTTCCTTGATTATCGACTTTCCAGCTTCCAAATGTGTGAGAAATAAATGTCTGTTGCTTACACCACTCAGTTCGGTTCAGTCGCTCAGTCATGTCCAACTCTTTGTGACCTCATGGACTGCAGCACGCCAGGCTTCCCTGTCCATCACCAATTCCTGGAGCTTGCTCAAACTCAGCCTTTTGGCCTGGGTTTGCTTCAGAGTCTTTACCTCTCTCCGCTGCCATGCCCCCTCAAGACACTGCCACAGATCATGGGGACTCTTGGAACACCCTGTGGAAACTACTGATGTGGCCTGGAAATCAATCCATGGCCACTAAATAAAAATATCAGATTGTCAAAAATGTTTTGGAAACAACACTGAGTTAAACAAACCAGTCAGGTCTCTCTATTCTAGGTTTGTTCAGTGCCTTGAGTCTGCTGTCAGGAATCATGACTCTCCAAGTTGGGAGTCCGAGAATGTACCTTTTCCTAAACACACGTCTTTATTTTTCTTTGGGAATTTCAAAAGGGCTAGTCTCTGTGCCTCCATGTCAGGAGACATGGTGATGGCCAAATTAGGGTAGATTTCACTGAGAATCCAGGCCTTCTGACATCCAGTGTCACTCACAATTTCTACCAAGTTATTATGATTCCCTCTTATTTTATGTACATAACTCTATTTAGAGAGAGGCCATGTTCTCCCACAAAACACTATTTTTTAATTTTCTCATACATAGTCTGGCTGGGGGGTGGTAGTTGCTATGGTTTTACTACATTAAACAAATTTGCTTTTTTTGTTTTCTTGTGTACCAAGCTCATGTTTCTTTCCCACAGCCCTCAGAGGCTATGACTCAAGTACTACGTTAATTTTAAAATGTAAAAGAATGAAACATCTGTTATCATGACAGGCCCTCAGGACTTTCGTTTTTGAATGAGAAGGGTGAGAAATAGATTTAGAAGTGAGGGAAGATAAAAAGACCCAGGTGATACTCATTTAACACAATCCCCAGATACTGAGAAAAAACATCTCTGATAGGAGTCAGGCTCACAGAAATAGCTGGTCCTTCCGTGTTACAAAGGAACCTCTGGCCCATCTGTGTCTCCCCTCGACTCTGCACTGCTACATCCCCTGAACCAACTGCAGTCTTAATTTCTGAGGATATATCTCTGTGCCAAGTGGAAGATGATATTTTGAGCTGGGAAATTAAGTTTTGTTTGTGGATTTACTTTTTAAGGTCTGGATCATCATTGTCTAGTTACCTACTGAAACATAGGCTGGAGTACAGGAAAACAGAATCAGGGGGCAAGCATAGAGGAGAGGGGAGAATTACTGGGCACCAGGGTGTGAAAGTCAAGTCAGTAATTTGAGAAGCAACTTCTTGGAGAGAAATCCCACACCAAAACCAGCCAGAGTGTCAAAGTGAAAGTGAAAGTCCCTTAGTCATGTCTGACTCCTTGCAATCCCATGGACTATACAGTCCATGGAATACTCCAGGCCAGAGAATACTGGAGTGGGTTCCCCTCTCCAGGGGATCTTTCCAACCCAGAGACTGAACTCGGGTTTCCCACATTGCAGGTGGATTCTTTACCCGCACAAAGTCCTTACAGCCGTAAGCAAGCCAGCAACCTAAGCATCAAAAGAAGCATCTCCAAAGGGCACTGGGAATGGAGCAAAAGCCAAGTGCAAGATAACTGGAGAGAAAACAGGAGCACATGGGAGGGTTCAGAATGGAAGATGGTGCTTACATTCTGGGAAATGTGCATGAGACCCAAACACAGCCATGCCGTATTTTCCAGAGGCTACGGTGGCTTTGACAGGCAGAGAGGATAGCCAGAGAAGTCTATTGCCTAGCATGGAAAACTGTCACCTTTTACATTGTCAATACTTTGAAACTCCACAAAAATTTTCATTTAATTTGACTGAGTAGACAATTCTGTGAAAGAAGCCGAGGTCACAGTTCAATTTTTAACAGAGCCTGCCAGCATCATTATCTTCATCTTCCCTCCTTCTATTGAGCACCTATAACATGTTCTATGAAAAACATTTTATGCAGCATATCTAATTTAATCTTAATAACAAGCCTATAGAGTGGCCTCTTTATTCTCATTTTTTTGATGAGAAAACCATGTCTCATAGAGTTAAGCAACTTGCCCTAGATCGAACTTGTCTTAGTTGTGAACACAGACTCACATCTGTCTGGCTCTAGTGTCATTATATCAAAGAGAGCCACTCCCTGTCCTCTTTCTCTTGTGCCCATTTCAGATACAACTAACTGGTCTCTGATCTCCTTCCCACTGTACATGGTTTCAGAATCCTTCTCAGCATATTATAAGAATCCACTACCAATCAATCAGTGGATATTTAGGTGGTAAAACTAGGGTTATATCCCTTTTCCACACCATTCTGCATTCCTCTCTTACGCAGGCAACCACATGTAGACAGAGTAGGCTTGTAAAATGGGACCAAGACCAGAGTCCAGATGATTGGGAAGATGCCTAAGAAAAAAAGGGAAAAAAATGGTTTAAAAAAATTGATTGCAGGAAAATCAAATAAAACCTAGAAGGACTGAGAGTCTTTTCAATCCTGGCAGAATTAGGGAGTCAAAGAATGTTACTACTGAGTGGTGAAAATAGTGAGCTGAGTTTTCAAGGATGAAGCTCTTTGACTTGATTCATGATATTTGAGTGTGGGCAACATAAGGACTGGAAATTTTTACTGTAGTCACAGGAAAATAAATAAGGTAGAAGTAAGAAAGCAGAGATATTCAGAACTAGGCTTGCAAGGTAGATTTAGTTGGCTTGTAGAAATCTGCAAGTACAAATATCTGACATGGACTGATGAACCATTCATTAGAAACAACTAGTTCATTGATTATTTTCTTCATTGAATTAACTAAATCAATCCATTGAAATAACATCTTTAATCAAACAAATACTTTATTCAGGAGGATAATTCTATAAAAACAAAACCAAACAGTATTTTGGAAGTAAAATAATATTATACTTAACTGTTCACATTTTAACCAAATGGCACAGAATAGGTCCAGTCAAATTTTCTGGAATTATTTTTAAGGTTCACAAAATCACAGATATTGATCTATATAATACTGTGTGCCGATTACTAGGGTTCACTTTTGAGGAATGTAATGATAGATCACATGATCACTGCCCCTTGGGATCTTACATCTTATTAGAGGCAAAAGATAGATAAATAGATTAAATGTATTTTCCTCTGTGTGATGATACATTTATATAGAAAGACTGAGAAGTATAATGGGCAAAACATAACTCTCTTGGGGCAGAAAGCCTTCACACAGGGACTGAAGGTAAGCACAGGATTTGATGAGGCAGAAAAGGTGGGGAAGAATGAGAAACAGGGATAAAGAAGGCACTAGGCAAAGGAAATAAAACTTGCAAATGGATGGAGCAGAAAAAAGCTACAGCAAAAGGAAAATTACCAGTGGTACAGAATGAACGGTTCTACTGTGAAGTGCAAGGCCATGAGAGAGAAAAGGCAGAAGCTGAGGCTGACCAGACAGAGACCAGGTTATAAATGGCTGTGTGTGTCATGCTAAGGAGTCCTATTTAGTGATGAAAGTGTTAAGAGTTTTAGGTGGCTGTGTGTTTTGGACAGATAACTGTGTTTGTTGGTTGGGTGGAAGAAGCATTCAAGCATGATGAGAAAAATCCAGAAAGATCCATGAGCATAAAAAACTGATGAAGATATGAACTAAGATGGAGGCAAAGCGAGCGGGAGGGTAAATTCCTGAGACACTGAGCATCAACCTAACTTAGCCGTGTGGCTAAGTGGACACGTTCCAAGAAGAACTTGGGAGCAGGTACACAATGAATCAAGGGCATAAAGGAAAGGAATTTTAGAAGCAGCCAACCTGAAGGTTACAAATGGGAACATAGCAAAGTACAGGCAGTTGAAAACATTTCAATAGCACTTTTTATTAAATGAGCAGGAATAATTTTGGTAAAGAAGTTGGAATAAGTGAAAAAGTAAAACATTCAAAAGTCATTCATAATCTACTTTCTAAACTATTGGTAACATTTTAGTATACACATAGAATTTTTCTAAGCTCTGGAAGACGGTGAAGGACAGGGAAGCCTAGCATGCTGCAGTCGTTGAGGTCGCAGAGAGTCGGACCTGACTGAGTGACCAAACAGCAACGACAACAGGTGTTTCTAAACTTGAAATCATATCAAATAAAAAAATGTTGTGTCTCGCTTCTCTCACTTATGTTAAGGAAATATTCCTCATGTTATTAAAATTCTTTAAAAAATGATGTCTAAAAAAATTTTTAAAATAAAAAATGATGTCTAATGAATGTAATACATTTGATCTTATAATGAATCATTGGGTATTTCACCATTTCCATATTTGGATGCAAGTAGTTCATCATGAGGGCTCCTGGTGGCTCAGATGGTAAAGAACATGCCTGCAATGCAGGAGATACTGGTTTGATTCCTGGGTCAGGAAGATCTCCTGGAGAAGGTAATGGTTACCACTCCAGTATTCTTGCCTGGATTGGAAGTACAGGGACATGTTCCAAGTGTCTGTGTATACTACTTTTTTTGTTTAATTTCTAACTGTTTCATTAAAATATGTTAATACGTTTACAAGTTTCAAATCTGCTTTAGGTACAGTGGTTTGGTATCAAAAGGGCATGAATTTATATGCCTTCTCAGGGTGGCTGAATTCTATCCCTCCCAGGTTGTAGCACTTTCTATATTTCATGCCTGTAATGCTTACCAGTTATTAATACTTATTAGTTATCTTAAAAATGGCAATTTTGTCAGAATTCAGTTGCTTATTTTCTAAAAGATTTGCATTCATGGTGAATTTACATGCCTGAAATTAAACACTTGAAAGTATAATACTGACGGATTTTTTTCTTAGTGAATTTAAAGCAATTAAATGACTTCAATTTCCCATACACATAGTTCAGTAATATTTCCCCTATTTTGAAAATTTTGACATATATTATCATTTGTGAAGTTCACTTTTTTCACTTAAAGCATATTCTACATGTTTTCACACCTGACAAAAAAAAAGGATTTAATGAACTAATTTAAATTTTAGATGACATGGTGAAAGTGTCACCAGATCTTGACATTGACCTGTATAAGCAAATAAACTCAATTAGTATACTTGAGATGCTATGTCATTGTGGGACTATTCAGTATCTTGAGAGAACATTTTGTTTTTTCTAATATTTAGCTTAAATTTTTTTATAAATTTTATATAAATTGTAACATTAAATCAAGCAATATATATAAAAACTCATGTAACCTTTTTTTTTAATGATAAGATAATGGCCAAATGCTTATCTCAAAGATTATTTCACTGAATGAAATCCACTTTAATTTTTTTCCACTGAAAGTGAAAGAAGATTTTGTAGTTATCTTTCCCTTAATCATCTTGGGTCCACTGGAATTTATCCTCTTTTGAAATGTTTAGAGGACTAGATTTATATGACTTCCTTACTACTCACCTCAGTATAAAGAATTCATACTTTCAAAGCTCCTCTATTATGTTGATAGAAATAGGTTAGTGCTTGGATCTGCATATGCAAGAATATACGAGACATGGGCCAGGGAAATCCGTCTTCAAATCACTAGAGTTTTAAGAATCTCCCTAGGGCTTCTGTGGTGGTCCAGTGATTAAGAAAATGCTTGTTGATGCAGGGGACATGGATTGGATCATCCCCACCTTGGAGCAACGAAGCCAAAGCCTGTGTGCCACAACTGCTGAGCCTGTACCCCAGGGCCTATGCCCTGTAACACAAGCCACCCGAAAGAGAAGCTTGCATTCCGCAACTGAGAGCAGCCCCTGCCTGATCCAACTAGAGAAAACCCTCACAGCAACAAAGACCCAGCACAACCAAAAAGTAAAAATAAATCTTAAAAAAAGAATGTCCTTAGGTGTTACTAGTTATTTGTATCTGATGGGTATGAAAGTGAGTGGCCAGCGTCTCCAGGAAAGTTGTGAGAAAGTATTAAAAATATATAAATAAAAACTCACGAATATGTGGCAAAGGAGCTCTTACTCTGCGTAAGGGCCTATGGACTCCTTACTCTGATTCCTGTTGTCGCACTCAGTAAAAACTCAAAGGGCCAGAGTGGCTGTCCCCTAAGGCTGCTGAGTCTTCGCCTCTGTGCTGTATTCTACACAGCAACACCATTTAACAACACTAAAGGAATTTGTATTTGTTGCCTATCGCATCTTTCTATCCATTGTGACAGTGTCATGTTGTATAACCCAATTTCTTTTTTGATAGATCTCAAGCATCCTTTCTTCTGTCTTCTGTGATGCCTTCTTCATATGGAGTCCCCTAACAGGCTCCTAAAATCTGAGCATCTAATTTGACTGAATGTGGTGCTTCTCTAGCTAACCCTACTAAGAAATTCATTATCTCTTTATTTGAACTCTTATTTGATGGATCACCATCTTCAGTTTTGCTGTGACCTGGCCTGTGAGCCCAAAGGATTGAAGATGTAAGCTGCTGTGAGTTTTTTACATGCAGATAAATCAAGGGTCCTGGAAGGGACTGGGAAGAGTTGGTGGTGGTGCCACTTTCCAGTTGAGAAGCTGCTCAAAGAGGAAAGCAACAGAACCGAGAGCCATTTACAGTGGTTATAGATGACTCCACACACCAGAAAAGGTAAATCACACAGAAAGAAATTAAGAGAGCAAATTAAAATGTTGTTTCTCCTAGAAAGTCTAAAGAGAGGTGCTAACAGATTAGTTCATCTTTAGTCTTTAATACCTCCTAAGAGGAGAAGTGAAGTTGCTCAGTCGTGTGTGACTCTTTGTGATCCCATGTACTGTAGCCAAGCAGGCCCCTCCATCCATGCCATTTTCCAGGCAAGAGTACTGGAGTGGGTTGCCATTTCTTTCTCTAGGGGATCTTCCTGACCCAGGGATCAAACCCAGGTTTCCCACATTGCAGGCAGATGCTTTACCCTCTAAGCCACCAGAGAAACCCTTACCTAACAGGAAGCTAGGGCAATTTACAGGGTTTCTTTTTTTTTCTCTTTTGCCTGATTTTAAGAGTGATTTTAACTTTTGTCATAATATTTCATCATGATGAAACAACTGAGCCCACTTTCTATTCCATTTCTCCTCTTCTCTGTGTTGTTCATTTTTGTTTCTTGCATTCCTGAGGAAAGACTGGCCTGCATGTTTATCCTGCTACAGTAGGGAACCCACAACTTATCCTGGGGCCCATCCCTCAGTGAACAAAAGGAACTATGCTGCAGATTAGCATGTGTCCTCAAGTCCCCAGTCCCTGAGTCAGGATAGTCTTTTTTTAAATTCAATCATATGGAAAAATTTGTATCAGGTTACTATCAAAATTATAAACCAGTATTCTCATTGGAAGGACTGAAGCTCCAATACTTTGGCCACCTGATCAAAGTGTCCACTCATTGGAAAGGACCCTGATGCTGGGAAAGACTGAAGGCAGGAGGAGAAGGGGACAACAGATGACGAGATGGTTGGATGGCATCACTGACTCAATGGACATGAATTTAAACAAACTCCAGGAGACAGTGGAGGACAGAGAAGTCTGGCCTGCTACAGTCCATGGGGTCACAAAGAGTCAGACACAACTTCGCAACTGAACCATTTTAATCCTGAATCCAGGGCTACGGATGGAGGGGGCAGGATTCCCTTGGTATAAGTAGTCTATTAAGGAATCCACATTCTCCAATAAATCATCATCATTCAGTAATGATGACAAAATAAGGCCCTGTCCTCCAAAGCCGTGAGCTCTGTCCTTGTATAAGTACATGTAAATTGGAAATGATTGCCCTGCCCATAGATCCTGGGTATTCTAGCCAGCAGTCATCATTAGGCTATATTCTCAGCGCCAAGCAAAGAGGATGGTGAATAGAAAACACACAAACATATAGAAGGAATTTGCAAACAGCAGTTTTCCCATTAAGATGTATCCTACCGACTGCACAGAGGAGAATTCTGGCCCTAATTTAGTGCAGGTTTGTATTTGGCACATGTTACCTGTAGAGTATTTGGGTAAATTACTGATGTCAGTTGTATTTCTCTTGGAGACGAGGGAAATAGGTTATTGGCACAATAAAACATCCAGAGGCTTTTAAAATGTCAGTCTAATCGCAAGAACCAGTAAGGCTTTTAATTACCTTCTGTGCAATTTTTTTTAATTGCTCCAATGGCTGTAGCGCTTGGTAAGTTCCTGACAGCGCAGCTGCAACAAACTTAATTTAAACATTTTTTTTTTCTAAAGCTCTCGGAGAACAAAAAGGAACCTGAGATGCAGGGTAAAATTGGTAAACTCTTGTTGCAGGCTCTCTGCAGGAATGCTTGGTGCTTGGTCACTAATAGAATCCTACCTCCATGTTCATCCAACTACCTGCAGGGCTTTCATTTGCCGATGACATTCTTTAGAAAGACTCTTTGTTGTTGTCATCACCCTCCCTCACAGAAGAGTCTAAACCAGCTAGTCTATGTGGCTAGGCCAACTCAAATTCCCACATTTTCTTGGGGGCTTGCTTAATTCTAAATTTGGGGGAAAAAAAGGAGGATTCAGAATTCTTTTCTTGAGTTGTGCTAGACATTGATGTGAGGGAAGCTTCTATTTTCTACAGTTTTCATCCCCTTCAACTCTACCTTACATTTTGATAGAGACACCCTTTATTTATTTGCAAACACTATCCTTTAGCCCTCAATTTTCTCCTTCAAAAACTATTCTCTACTAAGGGGACTTGTACTGTGGCCTGATGAGAAGCACATGCACTTTACAATCAAGGATGTCTGGGACTGAAACCCAATTTGCCCTAGCCTATCTTTCAGGTGATTCAGTGGTCAAGAATCCACGTGCCAACGCAGGAGACACAGGTTCTATCCCTTGGTCGGGAAGGTCCCATGGAGGAGGAAATGGCAACCTATTCCAGTATTCTTGCCTGGAAAATTTGATGGGCAGAGGAGCCTGGTAGGCTATAGTCCATGGTGTCACAATGAGTTAAACATGACTGAACATACACACACCTTAACTATTTAACCTGTTTTGCTTCCATCAAGAAGGAATAATAATAATGCCTCCCCAATAGAGTTGTGAGTTCAACAAAGTAACATGTGAAGAGTGACCAACAGAGTCAGTTTTCAGTGAGAGGTCGTTCCTGGGCAATACCTGCCTGTATCTCCACCTCCACTGCAAGTTCCCTCATCTAGATGTATATTATGTATAATACATATAGAGAGAGTCACATGCGCATTGCTATGCCCTGAGACATGGCAGGTTGTGCCTCAATTAGACTCTGATTAGTGGGGACAGAGTCTGAGCTAGGTTTTCTGCAGTAAGGTATCTAGTGCAATGCCCTTAATTTTGTTTGTTTTAGTTGTTGTGCTAACAGATTCAAAAATATTCAGGGAAACTAAGCCTATTAGAAGATGGATTGCTAATGAGGTCAAATTTAAGCCTAAAATTTTTAAGGTGTTTTATGCTCTATGAAGGGTAAGATCTAATTAAACAGAGTTACAAAATGTTGAAGCTGGAAGGAAACTGATAGCATCCAATTCAATCGGTTATTTAATTACACAGACAAATAAGACCAATAACGGCAAAACTAGTTAATGTCTGAGTTGGCCAAGGTTTCTGGTCTCATATTTCCCATTTCTGGGCTGTTCCCACCATGCCACAGGCCTCCAGCCCACTGGTGTTGATGCTAAGCCCCTGACATCTGCAACTCTATTCTGCGTACTCTATTTACCTACAGGGTATCAGGTATTCTTTTCTGCTGAGATAGTAATGTAAACCATTAATACTAAGAGCATCCTACCATATTTTCTGAAATCTTAGGAAAAGAGTAAAATGGACATACAGATAAAGTAGGGGGAAATGGCAGAAATAGTTAGGCAGATAGCATGAAAAAATTTCCCAAGGAGAAGTAAGAAATGAAGAAACATATGAGACAACATGTTTTGAAGTTTAGAATATGCCTTGTGTTTAGTAGATGCTAAGTACTTTGGGTGAGCCATCTAATTAAGCCCAAATAGCCCTAGAAGGGAAACAAACTTTTCTTCTTCTTTTCAACTAGTTGTATCATACCTTCCACTCATTCAGCTAAACATACATCCCGATGACCTATATCTATGGATTCAAACCAAAGCCACCAGTTCCTAAAGCCTGATCCTTTATTCATTAAACTCTAGGACTTCTGCAAATACAATTTGATAAAAATATTAGACTAAGAGGATTTTCAGGGAATAGCAGAGGAATTATGAAAAGGCAAATTCTAGGCAAGCCAGAGAATTTGGTTGATGGGGTGAAAGTAATATGATCTTGTACCCTATTATTAAAAACCAATAGAAAGAGATGATTAAAATCAGAGATGCCTGAGAACTCTAACATAGTTAGTTTTCTTGGCCTTGGTGGCTGACATTTGTTACCAAGTGTGTGTAAATGCAAGAAAGTGTTAGTTACTCAGTTGTATGTAATTCTTTGTAATGCTATGGACTGTAGCCCACAAGGCTCCTCTGTCCGTGGAATTATCCAGGCAGTTGGAGTGGGTTGGAGTGTAATTCCCTTCTCCAGGGGATCTTTGCAACCCAGGGATTAGACTTGGGTCTGCTGCATTGCAGCCAGATTCTTTACTGTCTGAGCCACTGGGGAAGCCTATAAATATAAGAAAATGTTGTGAAATATTGTTCCCTTCCCTACACATTGCACTTTCATCCCACATTTGCATTCACTAGAATCTCTTTGTTGTGAGGCTGATTATGTCCGCATGGGCCCAGGTCACTTTGTCCCGAGGATCACCAAGGTCAATCCTGTCTTCTCTAGCACAGTCACATGTGGTACCTCAATGGAGAGAAAGATGAAACAGAGTATTGAGTGAGAGGAAGAATGAAGTCAAGCAAAAGGGACCGAGGCAATTGCAGAGCAGGGCAACACGTGGCAGAGGCTCCCACACACTGGCTCCCTTCACAGACGACTGGGGCTGGGAAATAATCCAAGAAACTTCCTTTCAGTCAGATTAACCTTGTTCTGAGGCAGCCACTTCATACTATATTTGAAATTGTACAATATGGTTTTCTGCTATTTAGTGTGATTATATACTTGCCAAGTCCATAAAGTCATCCTTTTTTGAGGACTGGAGGTACAGATTGTGTTTAATACAAGGATCTGGGAAGTGTGAGTTTAATTTCCTAATTGTAGTCATCTGATCATGTCCTATTTTCTCTTCTTGGACTTAGTTATGGGTTATATAACCTCACATGCAATTGACACTTTGGGCAACAAAGTTTTTTCCTTGCTTCCTCTGTGTGGCTCTCAATGACAAGCCACAGAGGTTATATAGGAAAAGGGGCAGAGCGCTCACGTGTCAAGGAATACCAGGACTGAAAGCACTTGTCTAAAGAGATTATCATCCCTTCAAACTTGCCTATATCCCAGGCTCCACAGAATAGGATCTACAAGTCACCCACTCACCTCCTGCTTCTGCACGTACACTGCTTCTTCTGTAAAATTTATCAGTTCTTAATTGGAGAATAATTGTTTTACAATACTGTGTTGGTTTCTGCCATACATCAACATGAATCAGCCATAGGAGTATGTATGCCCCCTCCCTCTTAAACCTTCCTCCCACCTCCCACCCCATCCCAACCCTCTAGGTTGTCACAGAGCAACAGGTTCAGCTCCCTACGTAATACAGCCATTTCCCATTGGCTATCTATTTTACATATGGTAATGTATATATTTCCATGTTACTCTCTCAATTTCCACCCCCTCCTTTTCCATTATATCCACACCCCAGCAAGACTGATAGCTACCTTCCATTGATATACTGAACATTTGAAAATCTCATTTCAAATGTAATAAATATGGTGAAACAGGTCACCAGCCCAGGTGGGATGCATGAGACAAGTGCTCGGGCCTGGTGCACTGGGAAGACCCAGAGGAATCGGGTGGAGAGGGAGGTGGGAGGGGGGATTGGGATGGGGAATACGTGTAAATCTATTGCTGATTCATGTCAATGTATGACAAAACCCACTGAAAAAATAAATTAATTAATTAATTTTAAAAAATGTAATAAATAAATGCATGTAAATGAATAACACACACCTTTCTTCTTACAAAAATGATTCACTATCATAATGTGACAGATGAAAAACATTCCAAATGGTGGCTAATTTGAGATTCAAATTCAGGTATATATAAGACTGATTTGAAGCTGAAACTCCAATACTTTGGCGACCTGATGCGAAGAGCTGACTCATTTGAAAAGACCCTGATGCTGGGAAAGATTGAGGGCAGGAGGAGAAGGGGACAACAGAGGGTGAGATGGTTGGATGGCATCACCAACTCAATGGACAAGAGTTTGGGTGGACTCCAGGAGTTGGTGATGGACAGGGAGGCCTGGCATGCTGCAGTCCATGGGGTTGCAAAGAATCAGACACGACTGAGCGACTGAACTAAAGATTCAAAAGCCCCACATTATTTTTACTGTACTTCATTTTCTTGCTTTTGCTCAGCTAAGAAAAAGGACATCAGGGGGCAACTTCAACTTCTGAAACTCTATTTAGTAGAAAAAAAGAGCTTCTTGAGGAGTGATACAATTAGGGCCGTGTCAGAATCACCTTGAAAATTTTAAAAATCTTTAAGATCTATTAACTCCAAAATACTTTCCCTGTACACTGGATAATCACTGGCGGAGTGAAAGCGCATTTCTCATGGAAGGATCAACTACTCTTAGCAGCAAAAAGACCGAGAACCCCTGATCGTGGCATCTCCTTATACAGTATCTTTTCCATGTACAGAGCATGACTCTGTGTGCCTGTGTGTGTATGTGTGTGTGTGATGTGATGCATATTTACCCACAGATGCAGGCACACACCCCTATTCCCCTCCCCCCACAACACACAGCCCCACCACACCTATAAAGCTCATGTGAGGAAATCTCAGTGAGGATCCTGGTAGGAAACAGTTGGCACACTCAAACTGGGAAAACCTGAGCAGGGATTATTTACGAAGCTGTGGTTTGGTCCAATAGCGTACAGTGTAGTACCACAGGGCATAGCACATCATTCCCAAGTATGAAGGGACGAGGGGATCGAGAACTTCTTGGAATCCAGAGGGGGAAGCTGTATGGAGAGATTATCACACTGAGTGAAGTCAGTCAAAAAGAGAAAGACAAATACCATATGATATCACTTATATGTGAAATCTAAAAGAGAGCACAAATAAACATATCTATAAAACAGACTCAAAGACCTAGAGAACAGGCTTGTGGTGGCCAGGGGGAGCTGTGGGGGAGGGAATGACTGAGAGGTTGGGGTCAGCAGATGCAAGCTTTTATATATAGAATGGATAAACAACAAGGTCCTACTGTGTAACACAGAGAACTGTATCCAATATCCTGTGATAAACCATAATGGAAAAGAATACAAAAAAGAATGCCTATATGTGGATAACTGAGTCATATTGCAGAAATTGTCACAATATTGTAAATCAACTATACTTCAACAAAAAAGTAAAATTAATTTTTCAAAATGAGGGATTCACCTGCCACTGGTTGTAGCCTATAATAGAGGCATGTGGCCAACTGGTGATGACCCAGAAGGGAGGTTATAGGTAGGGAATATATACTATGACTTCAATTTCTCCTGTCTTCTGATTTCCTTCCCCTGCTAATTTCCTTCCCATTGGCTAATCCAGTGGGACAGAAGAGTCCATTGAGGTGAGAAAATTGGGTCAGCTTTTAAGAACACAAAGAGGAGTGAAAAAAATGTCAAGGATGAGTCTAGCAGGCCAAATAGAAGACATCTAGCTAGGTAAATAGATTGACATATCTGAGAATTGTCAGAAAGGCCTTATCAAAGCTTGGGGAAATAGTAAGTTTCATGTCAATACAAATTTTAATTTATTTCTGAATCCTCTTGGATTACAATTTAATGAAGGCTTATTGTTTGTGAAGCACTGTGTCAAACTCTTTAAATGCACCATGTCTTCCTTCATCATAATAACTGTTAGGAGGTAAGTAGTGTCATTCCTATTTTACAGGCAAGAAAACTGAGTTGTCTAGCTCTCAAAAACTTGTCAAAGGCCACGAATAACAAGCAGGAGAGCTTATGTTCAAAGTTCAGCCTGTGTGTTAGTCGCTCAGCCATGTCTGACTCTTTGCAACCCCGTGGACTGTAGCCTGACAGGCTCCTCTGTCCATTGGGATTCTCCAAACAGGAATACTGGAGCGGGTTGCCATTCCCTTCTCCTGGGGATCTTCCCAACCCAGAGATCAAACCTAGGTCTCCTGCATTGCAGGCAGATTCTTTACCATCTGAGGACACCAGGGAAGCCCACATGTTCAGCCTGGCTGACTCCAAAGCTAGACTCTCCTTCATCTTATAGTTTATCACAGGCTAAATGAAGCAATATTCTAAGAAACTGCTTGTGTGAAATCCAGACCTTGTACATAATCTTAACACTCAAAGAAGGCAAGAGAATTTGAGCCAGCACTGAGTTATACTATTTAGCTTAAATCTAAAGAATTTAACATGTTCATCCTTCAAAGTATGAATGTCGCCGATGCTGTCAGGGCTCCCACTCACAACCCTTACACGCTACCACTTCAAGTGCCCTGGCTGATTATCAATTCCCAGTGTCCACGTCAGAAGAGCAGAAGCCCATGCCACCCTTGTGTGTGGCAAGCCTTCAGTACAAGAAAATAAACACCCCTGAAAAAAAGCCTTCAATCAATGACTTAGGAATCGGTATAAAAATGTCACAGTTTCCCTACCACTCACATGAGATAATACTCAGGGGTGTTTTCTATCTTCCTCCAAAGTTTTCCCATAGGATTAAGACCAAGTGTTCCACTTCCGGTGGCAGGCTTCAAAATGTACAGCTTTTGGGGCGGTCCTTCCTTCGCTGTATCACTTTTCCCATTTTCCTAGCAGTGCTCCTTGCACTTCCTCTTTTCTCTCTGGGACCACCCAAACTAGAACTCCTACCAGAAGTTTTTATACCAGTTTTCCTAAGAAGTTCCTCAAGAAGGAATTCTGACATAGAATTACTTGCTGGCCAGACGCCCCACAGCAGACCACTGCTGGTGGATGTGCCGGGGTGGTTAACCTAGCATACCATAGCATCTCAGGAACCAAGACTCTCAGCCGTAGTGAACTGGGATGGAATAGAGCTAAAAGTAGTTGCACTGGCTTAAGCAACATCTCAGTTATTGAGAAATATGACTGCAGTCCTAAGTGAAAGGACCACATATTTCACTGGTGCCTTTAATGCCATGATGGCTGAAAATGACTGGCTCAAGTCAACCAACTATCAATTCAGGAGCATGACATGAAGGCCAGAATGTATCTATGACTGTGTTTTAAGAGACCCTTATCTCCTGCAGCCATAGGCGAGAAACTTCTAAGCTTTGTGAAACCATTAACAGCAAGCAGGAAAAAAAAAAAAAAATCATGATCTGTGTGGAAAGGAAAAGACGCTAAACAGATTGGAAGACAGAACTATGAAGTCTGTGTTTTCTCTAAAATATTTGATTGACTTCAACTTGAGCAAGCACTTTTCCTGTGTGCAAATTCATCAGGAAAAGATGAAATCTGCAAAGGTATGAGGAACATGTACCTTGGTTGAGAAGTTTTGGAACCAAGTTTTGGTCTCTTTTTTTTAACGAGACAGTGAATTATTCCGAGCAACCAGCACTCTCTTCCTGAGAATGGCACAGGGACAGAGTGCAGTTATGACATTTGAGATAAACAATTACTCTGGAAATGGAGACAGTCAATCAATTAAATAAATAAGATACTGCAGGCAAATAGCCATCTGCAAATACAATGTAGGGTTGGTGGTAAAAGATGCTGAATAAATGTGAAATTTAATCTGTAATTACAATCTAAAACAAACCCCCTAAATAGAGGACAAGAGGTCCCAGGTACTTTGATGGGGCTGGAGGATTGGCACAGAGGATCCTGAAGGGGGATTTTTCCCTGGAAAAAGAGTCAGAGGTGAGAAGGAGCTGGGGTTAATTCTTTCCTGATTCTAGAGGTGGTTCTCCTGGTGAAAGTGAAGTCGCTCAGTTGTGTTTGACTCTTTGTGACCCCATGGACTGTAGCCCACCAGGCTCCTCCACCCATGGAATTTTCCAGGCAAGAGTACTGGAGTGGGTTGCCATTTCCTTCTCCAGGGGATCTTCCTGACCCAGGGATCAAATCTGGGTATCCCGCATTGCAGGCAGATGCTTTACCGTCTGAGATTATCTAAAATCTGTCCATGCTTTGGACAAGACTGATATTATACACTTGCTCCTGGAAGAGGCTGTGGGATTATAAACTGAAGTGAAAAAGATGCCAATGAAGAAAGCATTGCTCCTCTGATGGAATTATTCATAGTGCCCCTTTTCCCGGTGTCAATTTCTATTGCTGCCTTAGTCATGTTCTATTCACAACACTGCTCATTCTCTCAGAAAATGGGTAGTCTGCTCCTTATTATAATCAGCATGAGTACAGAGTTAAAAGACATGGAGTTAAAAGATCTGGGTCTGAGTTCACTGTTCAGATACTGTTGTATCAACTAGGTTTCTTCATTTATCAAATTAGCCTGGCAATATTTTCTTGGTAGTGATATTGTGAGTATACAAGGCAACTTATCATGTTAGCTATATTAATTGCTTGCCTGCTAAGTCATTTCAGTTATGTCTGACTCTCTGCGACCCTACGGACTGTAGCCTGCCAGGCTCCTTTGCCTACAGGATTCTCCAGACAAGAATAGTGGACTGGGTTGCCATGCCCTCCTCCAGGGAATCTTCTCAATCCAGGGTTTGAACCTGTGTCTCTTATGTCTCCTGCATTGGCAGACAGGTTCTTTACCAATAGTGCCACCTATTATTAACCCCCCCTAAATTAAAATTGTTAGAATACAGGACTTCCCTGGTGGTCCAGTGGCTAAGACTCCCTACTCCCAAGGCAGGGGCCCCAGGTTTGATCTGTGGAGAGGGAAATGGCAACCCACTCCAGTGTTCTTGCCTGGAGAATCCCAGGGACGGCGGAACCTGGTGGGCTGCCGTCTATTGGGTCACACAGAGTCGGACAAGACTGAAGCAACTTAGCAGCAGCAGGGAACTAGATCCATATGTCTCAACTAAAGATCCCACATACTATAGCTAAGACTCGGTGCAGCCAAATAAATAAATGAAAATAAATGTTTTTTAAGATTTTTTTAGAATTCACATGTGACCCACATTTTGTAGTGTGACCTGAGGTTTAATTTCAGGGTTACGGTGACCAAGAGAACATGCCTTTCAGATTTCTGACAGCAGGGAATGCAACTGCTTAAGGGCCTTGGTTGCTGCTCTCTGAAACCTACTGCAGTGTTTGCACGGGGGCTGGGCTCCTGTGGACTGCTGCCTAACAGCCCTGGAGCACAAAGGGGACATGAAGGCAGCCCCATGCCTGGGAGATGCAGTTCTTCTCTTGGAGGCTGACCTTAGCTTGAGGATCTTTGAGAGTCCCAGCAAACTTTCCTTAGACCCGTACTGCAGCCTGCCACGCTTTCCCCAGCCTCCTTGCCTTCCTCGCTCTCCTTCACTCAGGGTCAGGCTTAATCACAGTCTGACAGCTCTCCCACCCTCTCTCAACTCCCTCCCAGGTATTTTCCCTCATACATTTCTTGCATGTCTAATCACATTTTAGCATCCACTTCTCAAAGGACCCAGATGAACACAAGGATAAAATATTAGAAAGTTGTAAGCAGATCACTACTTCTCAGATATGCACAGGTATCGATATTGTGGCTAAAAACCAATGCCGCTTGTTTTCATTTTTCTATTTACATTTTTTAAAATGTATTTAATTGGAGGCTAATTACTTCACAATATTGTAGTGGGTTTTGCCATACATTGACATGAATCAGTCATGGGTGTACATGTGTTCCCCATCCTGAACCCCCTCTGACCTCCTTCCCCACCCCATCCTTCAGGGTCATCCCAGTGCACCAGCCCTGAGCACCCTGTCTCATGCATCGAACCTAGACTGGTGATCTGTTTCACATGTGATAATATACATGTTTCACCACTATTCTCTCAAATCATCCCATCCTTGCCTTCTCCCACAGAGTCCAAAAGACTGTACTACACATCTGTGTCTCCTTTGCTGTCTCGCATATAGGGTCATTGTGACTATCTTTCTAAATTCCATATATATGTGTTAGTATACTGTATTGGTGTTTTTCGTTCTGACTTCCTTCATTCTGTATAATAGGCTCCAGTTTCATCCACCTCATTAGAACTGACTCAAATGTACTCTTTTTAATGGCTGAGTAATATTCTATTGTGTATATGTACCACAGCTTTCTTATCCATTCGTCTATTGATGGACATCTAGGTTGCTTCCATGTCCTGGCTATTATAAACAGTGCTGCGATGAACATTGGGATACACGTGTCTCTTTCGAGTCTGGTTTCCTCAGTGTGCATGCCCAGCAGGGGGATTGCTGGGTCATATGGCAGTTCTATTTCCAGGTTTTTAAGGAAACTTCACACTATTCTCCATAGTGGCTGTACTAGTTTGCATTTTAAATAAAGGGAAACTTGCCCCAAAGACCTTTCATTGTTCCTGCATAGGACTGCATAATAAGCGGGAAGATCAGCATCCCTCTGGCAAATGTCACCAGAAGAGTCCTCCCTCTAAACTCATCTCGTGTCATTTCATTCCTGGAAATCATTTTCTTCCTTTTATTTAACTTGACTCTTCCCTGCCCACACTGACTTAGATGTCCTCTGGAAAACTTGCTCAGACAATTCCAAACCACACTGGTTTTTCACTTCAACCATCTGCTTTAAAACATTAAAGTGATCACAACTTGGCTTTGTCAAGCTGACATATCTTGATTGTGTGGAAAAAAAAAATTAACTTGATGAGAAACCTTATAGGACAGAGGCATTTTCAGAAATTGTGCTTAAGAAAATACTTAAGAAAATAGTTTTCAAGCTCTTTAACAAGAATGCACTAATAGGTTAATTACAAATGACCTGTAGCCACTCATTAAAGTAAATTTAGCAGGAATCCTACTAGGGAACATTTTTATGATCCTGAGCAAGTTTCTGGGTATGGCAAACCAAAGGAACTGCATTTCTGCAGAAACAGCAGCATACCACATATTGGCGGGCACTCAAATACCCACCAGTTGGTCCTATTTGCAATTTGATTCTAGATGTTTGGGCTTCCCTGCTGGCTCAAATGGAAGAGAATCCACCTCCAATGTAGGAGACGTGGGTTTGATCCCTGGGTTGAGAAGATCTGTTGGAAGAGGGAGTGGTAACCCACTTCAGATGTTTATGGATGAAGAATTTCTTTGAGGCAGATGAGGATGACAGTGATGAAACTTGATAAGAGAGCAATTAGGGGGAAATCAAATCTAGACTAGGACCCAAGAACTTTTGTCTAAAATAAACACGTGAATTTCATGATTCTCTCAGGGACCATCTTCCAAAGCTAGACTGACTTAAGTATAAGCCCCTGAAAAGCAGGGACCCTATCTAATAAGTGCTTAAGAAATGTAATGAATAATCCTATGGATGGATGGGTAAAAGGCACTGGCACTCCACGAGATGGTGCATACTACCATATCTAAGGGATCTCTATCCCCAAGGACTGGCTGCCAACAAAACTATGGTAGTCAATTCAACACAGCTGTCCTTCAGTGCTGCCTTTCTTGTCTTTCTGCTCCTGGGACAGAGACCTGTCTGCCTGAAGCTACTCTATAAAGAGAACCAGCCCAGCTGGGTTGTACTGGGTTGGGCCAGCTTATCTCCTCTGTCTCCACTCTGTCAGTGAGATAGCATACACTAATAAGCTAATTTCAGTCATCAGTCACCCAATTTGTGTCATGCAGTGACTTCCAGATCAAAAGACCCAGTGGAATCATTTGGCTCTCTCAAGGTCACAGGGACAGTTAGTACTGGGTATGTGGAAGCCATGCTGACACCTGGTTTGTTGCACTTTGTACCAGAGGATGCTATTTCACATATGCTATATGTTTTCAGTTACTCAAATGTGGCTTTGTTTTTTCACTTAGAAGTTACACATTTTCTGTAAGTTACAGCTGTCCTTCGATCTTCTATAGCCCCATTGTCTTATTTGCAAGACCTGATGAACTTCAGTAAAGCCACAGTAGGAGAGAGATCTCTTTCCTTGAGGAACATGTATCCTTTCTTCCTCTTTAGTTGAAGTATAGCTGGGATCACAGTTAGATGCTGTTTCTGCTACTCTTGACTCTTTTCAGAGCTTTGGCTCTTGAGGTAAAGGGCATTTGAGCTGAGAGGCATAGTTCATGGTGCATAGTTACAGGCATAGCTGAGTATTCCAGCAGCATTGGGTTTGGTGGCAAAGAAATCCAGGAGTGAATTTTCAGGCAATGTAGCATAATTCATGATTAAGGTTATCGGTAATATCTAACCTTTAGTAAATGCCAGCTGCATAATGATGGCTAGCAAGCTTTCTACAGATACTGCACTGAGTTCAGCCAGGCCATAAGAATCTATTTAATGGAACTCTAATGGGAAATGACCAGGATCTGACTACAGAAGATTAAAAGTGACAATGCTAATTGACTGCCAGGGTATCTACATGAAGAAGGGCCAGAAAAATCATTTAAGTCTAAATGAAATTGGACTGATTCGATATTTGAGAAAAGTATCACCTTCTTGCTATGTTTGGCAGGGTGAATTAACTGCTTCATGTTTCCAAGAGAAGAGTCTTTGTGGAACAATGGGCCACAGCTGTTGGGAAAAGAACTTTCCTCAATTGGATTAGAAAAGGAATTGCAGCTAAGCTAAAGGTTTCACTGCTACTGTGACCATAACACTTAAACATGAGTGTACAGTACTGGTATCTAAGTTCGAAAGGGTCTCAGAATTGTGAAGGGCAGCCCATTCTTCAGCTCTACTGAGGGCAGAAGAAGAAAGAGATTTAGCTGATGGTGGGGAATGAAGTTTCATTCTTAATTAACACTTTTTATTAATTTAGTAAGGGAATGAACAAATGAGTACTTCCTAGGTGGCACAGTGGTACAGAATCTGCCTGCCAATGCAGAAGATGCAGGTTTGATCCCTGGGTCAGGAATATCCCCTGGAGTAGGAAATGACAACCCACTCCAGTATTCTTGCCTGGAAAAATCCATGGATGGAAGAGCCAGGCAGGCTACAGTCAATCGGATCACAAAGAGGCAGACACAACTGAGCATGCATACACACATACACAAACCAATGAAGTTTGAAAGTCAATCTATCTCTCTTTACTGATTTGTTCATTATTAGAGTCTTATCTAATTTTTGAAGAATTAATAGATATGTACAACTTTCTCATTCACCAACGATGATGTGCTCCCAACCATATCAAGGAATTTGCTCATAGTCTGCTCCGCCTGCTCACAGATATGTAATTCCTACCCACCTCTCAGACCTCAGCTTAAATGGTTTTTCAGGGACATCTTCACAAACACCCAGACTAAGTGGATATACACTGTGTGACTGTGGTTGAAAACACATAATTTAGAGACAGAAAGCAAAACCTAGATGAAAACAGACTTGGCCACTCATTGGCTCTTTGACCTTCACAAATTATTAATGTTTCCATCGCCTCACGTTCTTCAGCTATTCAATGGAAATGACAACTACTGTAATTACTTTGTCAGTTCAGTTCAGCCACTCTGTCAGGTCCAACGCTATGCAACCACATGGACTGCAGCACTTCAGGCTTCCCTGTCCATCACCAACTCCCAGAGCTCGCTCATACTCATGGCAATTGAGTCAGTGATGCCATCTAACCACCTCATCCTCTATCATCCCATTCTCCTCCTGCCTTCAATCTTTCCCAGCATCAGAGTCTTTTCAAATGAGTCAGTTCTTCGCATCAGGCGGCCAAAGTATTGGAGTTTCAGATTCAGGATCAGTCCTTCCAATGAATATTCAGGACTGATTTCCTTTAGGACTGACTGGTTTGATCTCCTTGCAATCCAAGGGACTCTCAAGAGTATTCTCCAACACCACAGTTCAAAGCATCAATTCCTTGGAGCTCAGCTTTCTTTATAGTCCAAATCTCACATCCATACGTGACTACTGGAAAAACCATAGTGCTGACTAGATGGATGTTTGTCTGAAAAGTAATGCCCCTGCTTTTTAATTCGCTGTCTAGGTTGGTCATAGCTTTTCTTCCAAGGAGCAAGAGTCTTAATTTCATGGCTGCAGTCACCATTTGCAGTGATTTTGGAGCTCAAGAAGATAAAGTCTCTCACTGTTTCCATTGTTTCTCCATCTACTTGCCATGGAGTGATGGGACCAGATGCCATGACCTTAGTTTTCTGAATGCTGAGTTTTAGGCCAGCTTTTTCACTCTCCTCTTTCAATTTCATCAAGAGGCTCTTTAGTTCCTCTTCACTTTCTGACATAGGGTGGCATCATCTGCATATCTGAAGTTATTGATATTTCTCCCAGCAATCCTGATTCCAGCTTGCACTTCATCCAGCCCAGCATTTCTAATGATGTACTCTGCATATAAGTTAAATAAGCAGGGTGACAATATACGGCCTTAACGTACTCCTTTTCCGATTTGGAACCAGTCTGTTGTTCCATATCCAGTTTTAACTGTTGCTTCTTGACCTGCATACAGATTTCTCAGAAGGCAAGTAAGGTGGTCTGGTATTCCCATCTCTTTCAGAATTTTCCACAGTTTACTGTGATCTACACAGTCAGAGGCAGTGGCATAGCCAATAAAGCAGAAATAGATGTTTTTCTGGAACTCTCTTGCTTTATTGATGATCCAAGGGATGTTGGCAATTTTATCTCTGTTCCCCTGCCTTTTATAAATCCAGCTTGAACATGTGGAAGTTCACGGTTCACATACCACAGAAGCCTGGCTTAGAGAATTTTGAGCATTATTTTGCTGGTGTGTGAGATAAGTGCAATCATATAGTAGTTTGAACACTCTTTCTATGAAGACTTACAAGACATTCTAGATCTAACATCAAAAAAGATGTCCTTTTTCATCATAAGGGACTGGAATGCAAAAGTAGGAAGTCAAGAGATACCTGGGGTAACAGGCAAATTTGGAGTACAAAATGAGGCAAGGCAAAGGCTAACAGAGTTTTCCCAAGAGAATGCACTGGTCACAGCCAATTACATTATAGGCTTGCAAGAAATAAATAAATAAATATGGGTGGACGTTCGTGAGATTATACAGGAGACAAGGATCAAGACCATCCCTGAGAGAAGATATGCAAAAAAGCAACATGGCTGTCTGAGGATACCTTAACCCTAACCCTAAACCCTAAACCCTAACCCTAAGCCTAACACTAAACCCTAACCCTAACCCTAAGAGAAAATGAAAGAGAAATGAAAATGCAAAGGAAAAAAGGGAAGATATACCCATTTGAATGCAGAGTTCCAAAGAATAGCCAGGAGAGATAAGAAAGTCTACCTCGGTGATCAGTGCAAAGAAATAGAGGAAAACAACAGAATGGATAGACTAGAGATCTCTTCAAGAAAATTAGAGATACCAAGGGAACATTTCATGCAAAAACGGGCTCAATAAAGGACAGAAATGGTATGGACCTAACAGAAGCAAAAGATATTAAGAAGAGGTGGGAAGAATACACAGAAGAACTGTACAAAAAAGATCTTCACGAACCAGATAATCATGATTGTGTGATCACTCACCTAGAGCCAGACATCCTGGAATGTGAGGTCAAGTGGGCCTTAGGAAGCATCACTATGAACAAAGCTAGTGGAAGTGATGGAATTCCAGTTGAGCTATTTCAAATCCTGAAAGATGATGCTGTGAAAGTCCTGCATTCAATATGCCAGCAAATTTGGAAAACTCAGCAGTGGCCATAGGACTGGAAAACGTCAGTTTTCATTCCAGTCCCAAAGAAAGGCAATGCCAAAGAATGCTCAAACTACTGCACAATTGCACTCATCTCACACGCTAGTAAAGTAATGCTCGGAATTCTCCAAGCCAGGCTTCAATAATACGTGAACCGTGAACTTCCAGATGCTCAAGATGGATTTATAAAAGGCAGAGGAACCAGAGATAAAATTGCCAACATCCCTTGGATCATCAAAAAAGCAAGAGTGTTCCAGAAAAACATCTATTTCTGCTTTATTGGCTATGTCACAGCCTTTGACTGTGTGGATCACCACAAACTGTGGAAAATTGTGGAAGAGATGGGAATAACAGACCACCTGACCTGCCTCTTGAGAAATCTGTATGCAGGTCAGGAAGCAACAGTTAGAACTGGACATGGGACAACAGATTGCTTCCAAATAGGAAAAGGAATCCTTCAAGCCTGTATATTGTCACTTGCTTATTTAACTTATATGCAGACTACATCATGAGAAACGTTTGGCTGGATGAAGCACAGCTAGAATCAAGATTGCCAGGAGAAACATCAATAACCTAAGATACGCAGATGACACCCCCCTTATGGCAGAAAGTGAAGAACTAAACAGCCTCTTGATGAAAGTGAAAGAGGAGAGTAAAACAGTTGGCTTAAAAAGTAACATTCAAAAAAAAAAAAAAAAAAGTAACATTCAGAAAACTAAAATCATGGCATCCAGTCCCATCAGTTCATGGCAAATAGTTGGGGAAACATGGAAATAGTGACAGACTTTATTTTTAGGGGGCTCCAAAATCACTGCAGATGGTGACTGCAGCCATGAAATTAAAAGACACTCCTTGGAAGGGAAGTTATGACCAACCTAGAGAGCATATTAAAAAGCAGAGACATTACTTTGCCAACAACGGTCCATCTAGTCAAAGCTATGGTTTTCCCAGTAGTCATGTATAGACATAAAAGTTGGACTATAAAGAAAGCTGAGCACCGAAGAATTGATGCTTTTGAACTGTGGTGTTGGAGAAGACTCTTGAGAGTCCTCTGAACTGCAAAAAGATCCAACCAATCTATCCTAAAGGAAATCAGTCCCGAATAGTCACTGGAAGGACTGATGCTGAAGCTGAAACTCCAATACTTTGGCTACCTGATGTGAAGAACTGACTCTTTTGAAAAGACACTGATGCTGGGAAAGATCGAAGGTGGTAGGAGAAAGGGAAAATAGAGGATTTGATGGTTGGATGGCATCATGAGTTTGAGTAAATTCCAGGGGTTGGTGATGGACAGGGAGGCCTGGCATGCTGCAGTCCATGGGGTCAAAGGAGACAGACACAACTGAGCATCTAACTAAACTGAATTGAAGAAATAAATGTAAGGAGTTTCTATTATTGTTATAAACTTTCATAGCCATGTGTACTCATTGATATTTCATATTAGTACTTTTAGTACTGATTAATTCAGATGCTGGTATCATTATTTGATAGATATCTTTCTCTCTCACAACAATATAAGTTGCATGATGTTAGGGAGTTTACCATTGGCTTTCCAGGGCCTCAGACAGTGCTAATTCGTATTAGATACTTGTTAATATTTGATTGGAAAAATAAATAATGGCTTCTGTAGGTGACAGCTTACAACTTCTTAAACTGTGGGCAATGGCAGCCATTTCTACCCTAACTTTCAGTATATGTGCTGCTGAAGCAAGCACTATTTCTACCCTAACTTTCTACAGTTGTTCACTCATTGCTTCTCATTGCCTACACCTCTGATAAAGCAACTTAGATATTAGAGTCTCCAAACTACTCCAAAGAGTCATTCTTTTGAATGACTCTTGGCATGACTTTCAGGCTTATACCTGAGAAGAGCATTCTCAACTCTGGTACACAGTGAGTTGAAAAGTGTTCTAAGTAAATTGTTACTAAAAATGGTAGAAAAATCAAAGTTTGTAAAAGACACACTATTTTTTCCTAAGGTAAAGTTTACAATCAGTGAAATGAGCACTCTTAAGTGTATAATTTAAGATTTTACAAACATATAGCCATCTGACTACCATAGCAATCAAGACTATTTCCATCAGCCTGGAAAATTTTCTCTTACCTAATATTTGGCCAAGCCACAGCTCCTTTAGACAATCTCCATTCTGACGTTTTCCCCACCATCACTATGATATAATTTACATATAACATATAAGTTTAAATAAAGTATACAATGGGTTGTTTTGATAGACTTGTGTATTACAAAATGATTACACCATTGTGCTAGCTAATGTCTCCAACAAACATAATTATAATTTCTCTTTCTGATGCAAATGTTTAAGATTAATAACTTAGCAACTTTCAAATATGTAATACAATATTATTAACTATATTCACCATGTGTTTTACATTAGATTCCCAGAACTTTTATTTGTCTTATAATTGGAGGTTTGAACTCTCTGAACAGCATTTTCCCATTTCCCCCAGCTCCCAACTCCTGGTAACCATCATTATATGCTCTGTTTTCATGATTTGGCTTTTTAAGATTCTACATACAAGTGATATCATCTACCATTTGTCTTTCTCTGCCTGACATTTCACTAAGCCTAGTGCCACCAAGCTCTATCCCTGTTGTCAAAAATGGCAGCATTTCCTTTTTTCCTCATGGCATAGAATTGCTATATCAATTCTATTCTTCGGTATATATAAAAAAAATGAAAATAAGATCTTAAAAATATTATTGTACCCTCATACACACACATAATGTGATATTAAAGCCATGAGAAAGAAGGAAATAGCTGAGAAAAGAAAAGAAACGAAAGGCAAAGGAGAAAAGGAAAGATATACCCATCTGAATGCAGAGTTTCAAAGAATAGCCAGGAGAGATAAGAAAGCCTTCCTCAGTGGTCAGTGCAAAGAAAGAGGAAAACAATAGAATGGGAAAGTCCAGAGATCTCTTCAAGAAAATTAGAGATACCAAGGGAACATTTCATGCAAAGATGGGCACAATAAAGGACAGAAAAAGTATGGACCTAATAGAAGCAGAAGATATTAAGGAGAGGTGGGAAGAATACACAGAAGAGTTATGCAAAAATGATCTTAATAACCCCGATGACCACGATGGTGTGATCACTCACCTAGAGCCAGACATCCTGGAATGCAAAGTCAAGTGGGCCTTAGGAAGCATCACTATGAACAAAGTTAGTGGAGATGATGGAATTTCAGTTAAGCTATTTCAAATCCTAAAAGATGATGCTGTGAAAGTGCTGCACTCAATATGCCAGGATATTTGGAAAACTCAGCAGTGGCCACAGGACTGGAAAAGGTTAGTTTTCATTCCAATCCCAAAGACAGGCAGTGCCAAAGAATGTTCAAATTGTACAAATGAGCACAATTGTACTCATTTCACCTGCTAGCAAACTAGTGCTCAAAATTCTCCAAGCAAGGCTTCAATAATATGTGAACCGTGAACTTCCAGATGTTCAAGATGGATGTAGAAAAGGCAGAGGAACCAGAAATCAAACTGCCAACATCTGTTGGATCATTGAAAAAGTAAGAGAATTCCAGAAAAATATCTACTTCTGCTTCATTGACTACACTAAAGCCTTTGATTGTTTTGATCACAACAAACTGTAGAAAATTCTTCAAGAGATGGGAATACCAGACTACCTTATCTGCCTCCTGCAAAACCTGTATGCAGGTCAAGAACCAACAGTTGAAACCAGGCATGGAACAACAGACTGGTTCCAAATCAGGAAAGGAGTACGTCAAGGGTGTATATTGTCACCCTGCTTATTTAACTTATATGCAGAGTGCATCATGCGAAATGCTGGGCTGGATGAAGCACAAGCTGGAATCAAGATTGCCAGGAGAAATATCAATAACCTCAGATACACAGATGACACCACCAGTATGGCAGAAAACAAAGAAAAACTAAAGAGCCCCTTGATGATGGTGAAAGAGGAGAGTGAAAAAGCTGGCTTAAAACTCAACATTCAGAAAACTAAGATCGTGACATCTGATCCCATCACTTCATGGCAAACAGATGGGGAAACAATGAAAACAGTGAGAGCTTTTATTTTCTTGGGCTCCAAAATCACTGCAGATGGTGACTGCAGCCATGAAATTAAAAGATGCTTGCTCCTTGGAAGAAAAGCTATGACCAACCTAGACAGCATATTAAAAAGCAGAGACATTACTTTACCAGCAAAGGTCCACCTAGTCAAAGTTATGCTTTTTCCAATAGTCATGTATGGATGTGAGAGTTGGACCATAAAGAAGGTTGAGCGCTGAAGAATTGATTCTTTTGAACAGTGGTGTTGGAGAAGACTCTTGAGAGTCCCTTGGACCACATGGAGATCAAACCAGTCAATCTTAAAGGAAATCAACTTTGAATATTCATTGGAAGGACTAATGCTGAAGCTCCAATACTTTGGCCACTTGATGCGAAGAGCCAACTCATTAGAAAAGACCCTGATGCTGGCAAAGATTGAGGGCAGGAGGAGAAGGGGATGACAGAGGATGAGATAATTGGAGGGCATCACCGACTCAATGGACGTGAGTCTGAGCAAGCTCCAGGAGATGGTGAAGGACAGGGAAGCCTGGGATGCTACAGTCCATGGGTCACAAAGAATCAGATACAACTGAGTAACCAACAACAACAAATGGTCATTCAATTTTTAAGTTTTTGAGGAGCCTTCAAAATTTTTTCCATGGTGGCTATACCCTTCACAGTTCCATGAACTTCTTTTTACAAGAGCTTCTTTTCTTCACATTCTTGCCAACATTTGTTACCTCTTTGTACAACTTCAAAGGTTAATTAGCAAAAGGGGTTTTTTTTTGGTCTGAATTGTTCACAAATGACAAAGCTTTGGCGAATACAGCAGATCATAGCAAGAAAATGCCAATTGGATATTTGCATGTCTCTCTCATAATCTTTTTTTTTTTAACTGAGGATAATTGCTTTACAATGTTATGTTGGCTTCTGCCATAGAACAACATGAATCAGCCAAAAGCATACCTTTGTCCACTCCCTCTTGAATCTCCCTCCCACCCCTCACTCCATCCCACCCCTCTAGGTTGTCACAGAGCACCAGGTTGAGCTCCCTGTGTTATCCAGCAACTTCTCACTAGCTATCTTGTATTTTTAATGAAAGCCATTGTAGCAGGTGCAAGGTGATATCTCACTGTGGTGTGATTTTCATTCTTCTGATGAATAGTAATATTGAACACTTTTTCATATACCTTTGCATGCCTTCTTTGAAGAAAATATCTATTAAGATCTTCTGCCTATTTTTTAATATTTTTCTTGCTATTAGATTATATGAGTTCTTTATACATTTTGGATATTAACCCATTATCAGATACATAATTTGCAAATATTCTCTCCCATTCCATATGTTGTCTTTCCGATTTGCTGTTTCTTTTGCTGTGCATAAGACTTTTAGTTTGATATAGTTCCATGTATTAAATTTTACTGTTTTTTGCTTGTGCTTTTGGTATCATATCCAAAAAACTGTGGCCAAAACCAGTGTTAAAGAACTTTTCTCTGTTTTTTCTCTAGAAGTTTTATATTTTTAGGACTTATGTTAAAGTCATCAATCTTTTTCAAGTTAATTTTTGTGAGTGCTCCTTTCTTCCTCTTTGCTGCCTTTCTTTGTGAATTAATGATATCCCTTAGTGTTATATATTGATTCCCTTTTGTGTACCTACTGTAAGTTTTTGCTTTGTGGTTACCATGATATTTACATAAAATATCTATTTTACAATTTTAACTACTTAACTTTGCCCACAGACAGTAACTGTATCCTTCTACTCCATTTCCCCTTATGTGTCTGATTTCACAGTTTACCTCTGTGAATGGTGTATTCATTTACAAATTATGGTGGCTATCATTATTTTTCATATTCTTGTTTTTCAGATTTTTTACTAGAGTTAAGTGGCTAACACATCACCATATTACAATTTTAGGGTATTCTGAATTTGATTATATACTTACATTTACCACCATGTTGTATATTTTCATGATTTTTTGTTAATAATTAGCATCCTTTCATTTTAGCTGGAGGGACTCCTTTCAGTGGTTCTTGTAAATTAGGTCTAGTACTGATGAATTCCTTCAACTTTTGTTTGTCTGGGAAAGTCTTTATCTCTCCATTTCTGAAGGACAGTTGGTCAAATTTAGTATTCTTGGTTGACAATTTTTTGTTTTCAATACTGTAACCATATCATCCCATTAGTTATAGGCCTATAAGTATTTTCCTCTTGCAGCTTCTAAGATTCTTTGTCTTTGACTTCTTACAGTTACATATAACATATATCATGTAACATTATATATATTATAATGTGAACTGGAGATGATCTCTTTAAGTTGATTTTGTTATTGGTGTTGATTTATGGTTAGTGCTTTTAGGATCAAAAGTAATCTTTTCTCCCTCTAATATGCTTTAATATATATGTGCCCATATTTTCTGCTAAATTCTTAAAAAGTTTCATGTTTTAAACCTCCAAATTTGTATTTTTTTAGATTCAATGTTGTGAGTTTTATTTGCCTATAAGTTTTAAAATCATGTGATCAATTTATTCAAAATATTTGATGAATTTTTAATTGAGACTGTACATGGCAACCCACTCCAGTAATCTTGCCTGGAGAATTCCATGGACAGAGAAGCCTGGCAGGCTACAGTCCATGGGGCTGCAAAGAGTCAGGCATGACTGAGCAACTATCACTCACTATATTGATGCATGTGTTCATGCTAAATTGCTTCAGTTGTGTCCGACTCTGTGCAACCTGACGAACTGTGACCCACCAGGCTCCTCTCTCCATAGGATTCTCTAGGCAAGAACACTGAAGTGGATTGCCATGCCCTCCTCCAGCGAATCTTCACAACCCAGGAATAGAACCCACGTCTCTTAACATCTCCTGCGTTGGCAGGGAGGTTCTTTACCACTAGTGCCACCTGGGAAGCCTACACTATATCTATAGATTACCTCCAATAAAATGAGGTAACAATAACAATTTTAATTTTTTATAATGTATAAATATAATATATCTCCATCTCATGAGATTAGTTTATATCTTCCTTAAATATATGACAGAATTAATCAGTGAAACTCTCTGGGTTGGACTGTCTTCCTACATTTTGATTTTAAAATTTAAGATGTAATTATTTCAACAAATATATAATAATTTAGATTTTTTATTTCATCATGTTTAAGTTTTAGTAAGCTATGCTTTTAAAGATATTTGAGTATGTCATTTAAATCTGCTGAATTTATTTGGATAAATTTGCTTACAATAGTCCTTTACTATCCTTACAATATCTATAGACTTTGTAGTGACAGCCTATCTTTCACTACTGATTCTGGTAACTGGTAAGATTTTTTTAATGTTTTTATTCTTGATTATTCTTGCTAGAGTTTATACTTTTAAAAAATAACATGCTACTTTGCTATTTATATTTATTGTTTGTTTTTTAATTTCATTGTTTTCTGCTTTTATCTTCACTTTTTTCTTCTCATTTACTTACTTTGGTTTTAATTTAGTCTTTTCTCAAAAGCTTATTAAGTTGGCAAATCAAACCATTTAAAACCATTTTTTCCTTTTTAATGTATAGCATAGCATGTTAAGCTATACATTTTCCTTTAAACATTGCTTTAACAGCATTCAGCTGATATTCACATATCTTATTGTACCTAACATTCAGTTTGAAATTCTTTATTTCCCTATGATTCTCCTTTGATCTATGATTTATATAGAAGCATGTTGTTCAGTTTCCAATATTTGGGGATTTTTCACATACATTTTCAAAGAAGGCAATGGCACCCCACTCCAGTACTCTTGCCTGGAAAATCCTATGGACGGAGGAGCCTGGTGGGCCACAGTCCATGGGGTCCCGAAGAGTCAGACACGACTGAGCGACTTCACTTTCACTTTTCACTTTCATACCCTGGAGAAGGAAATGGCAACCCACTCCAGTGCTCTTGCCTGGAGAATCCCAGGGACGGGGGAGGCTGGTGGGCTGCCGTCTATGGGGTCTATGGGGTCGCACAGAATCGGACACGACCGAAGCGACTTAGCAGCAGCAGCACCACCAGATACTCTACTATAGCTGGAAACACAACTCCCAGTGATTCACTATTTTAAAGCAAACAAAATGGATTCAAAATTATCCAAATAAAGTCACTTTTTAAAATGCAGATGCGAATTTTCGGTGTATTAGGTTTAATTATATCAGTATAATACTATGAACAACCATGGACATGCCTTTGAGAGTGTGCCCTGCAGGTGCGTGTCATCTGTCACGTGGGTTATGAAGAGAAGGTTGAGAACTGTGCCTCCAGAGGGGGCCAGAGTGTCCCCAGAATACATCCAAAGTTCCCTATAGGAACACTAGAGATAAGCTATATTACAATAATGTTGTTGCTGTTTAGTCACTAAGTCGTGTCCAACTCTTTGCGACCCCATGCACTATAGCCTACTAGGCTCCTCCATCCATGGGATTTCCCAGGAAGAATACTGGAGTGGGTTGCCATTTCCTTTTTGTTACTGTCCCCCTGTCGCAGTTCCAGTGTTTCTTCTGCAGTAGTTTGAGTTCTGTGCGATTTTCAGGGATTAAGTGCTACCACAATACATGCAACTTGGGAGAAAAATGTACATTTTTAGTATCTCATTTGCTATATATCAGAGAAACTGACTCCTATGAGACCAATAAACTAAGAACCTGCAAAATCCAGGTCTGCAGACTGGTTTTATATGCAGTTGGTTCCCATAGTTTTCATCATGCTTCAGCATGTTGATCCTCTGCTCCTAGCTTTCCTCTCTGTTTCTGCTTCATGGAACATCATTTCTGCTTATTCCTGGGTCCATTACCCAATAGTTAATATCATTGTCTTATTTGATCTAGTTTGATACTAAATAATTGTTCATTCAACCTATCATATCATAAGGTAGGTATCTTCCAGCCACTCACTTAAATATCGAAGACAAAGTGGTGAGCACAAAGTCAAATTCTCTGCTCTTCTGCAATTCACAATCTTGTAAAGTCACCCCAACCCAGAAACCACAGCATCATGAATTCCATCAAATAGGAAGGTTAACTAGAGAGGAATTTCTTCACTGGGGGAACTGTAGCAGAATTGTCATTTACTTTCTTTTCTCCCTGAGGTACAGGTTTCATCAGCGAACTAACGTTAGAGGGAAGCACTTTGCAGTCTATGGGGAGGGTTAAAGTCCTCTTTGTATGCTTTTACTCTAACTAATAAATACACCTTGATACACACACTTGGGAGTGCTCCTGGTTTGACATAAACCTTAGTTGCTCTGCAGTCACACAGTACATGTTCTGAAATGTGCTGCGGTGTGTTATAGGTCCACCAACACGGACACTTATATCTCCTATTGGTAACACTCTAGGGGGATACCGTGTTCCCTTCACACTCTGCTTGAATGTAAATAATTTGGAGCTTAGAAAAACTGAAAACTTTCTTAAGACATATTATTATATATCTTCACCCTGCTGGCCAGACTGCTGGAGAAAGGATAGACTACCCACTCCAGTATTCTTGGGCTTCCCTTGTGGCTCAGCTGGTAAGGAATCTGCCTGCTATGCGGGAGACCTGGGTTCAATCCCTTGGTTGGGAAGATCCCCTGGAGAAGAGAAAGGCTACCCACTCCAGTATTCTGGCCTGGAGAATTCCATGGACTGTAGTCCATGGGGTCGCAAAGCGTTGGACAAGACTGAGCGACTTTCACTTTCACTTCACTGCTGGTCAGAATATAAACCTAAAACATCCTACCGAGTTGTGGCCTATGTGCACAGTGATACCAAAGTAATCCTCCAGTATTTCATGTCAGACAGATAACAGAGTTTAATTTTTTTAATATTTTCAGAAATGAAATTCTTTCCCATGAGTGAAATTTCCAAATAAGACCTATTTATCAAAATAAGAATGGAAAATATTTAACTACTATTGAAGGTTATCTATCCAAACTATATTTTCATAAACAGTGCCATGAAGCCATCATACTTGATTGACTCATTGGTTGTTACACTGTTTTCCATTAGAGATGACAACATGACCAGCTGCTCATCAGGTATGCTCAGTTGTTGATGCTACTGCTACATTTCTAACACCTCCTTTTTCCCCACTGATAGATACCCACATGCATACATATACATACAGACACACGCATACATATACATACATATACTATTATACAAGCATAATATTTAAAATAATCATCCTTTTTATTGAGGTAATGTTGGTTGATAACATAAGTTTCATTAGTAAACATTATATTTTGACTTTTGTACACACTATAGTATGCTCACCACCAAAATTTAGTTTCCATTTGTCCCCATATGGTTGATCCCCCTCGCCCACTTCACTATCATCCGAACCCCTTTAGCCCTGGTAACCACAACTCTGTTTCCTGTATCTATGTGTTTGTAAAACAACTATCTTTTGATAAAGCATGTTTGTGTTTTGATTATTTGCTGTAATGCTGGCCTCCAGACATATATACGTATATATATGTCTCCATACATATATATGCAAATTATTGTATATAATGAGGTTATAATACATGACCATTTTGTTTACATCTAAGTGAAAAATAAACCTAGGGTTACGTTTCTCAAAAAAAGTGACTTTTTATAAATATTAATAAGAATGGCAAAGCAATTAAAGAAAAAGTAGAACAGAAATCAATGTATTCATAAGACTGGCATCCTCACCATGTCATTTTAAAAAAATCTATCTTGAACTATGTATTAGGTTCTAGAGAATACTTATAATTTAAATAACATAAAAATAATAATTTTTCTCATTTATGTTCCCAGTGTAGAGCTGGGAGATGGATTACAGTCATTATTAGGAAACCAAACTTCAGGCACATTAAAGTTGACAGTGGGTGGTGGTGGTTTAGTCACTAAGTCGTGTCCGACTCTTGCAGCCCCATGAACTGTAGCCCGCCAGGCTCCTCTGTCCGTGGTGTTCTCCAGGCAAGAATACTGGAATGGGTTGCCACTTCCTTCTCCAAGAGATCTTCCTGATCCAGGAATCGAACCCGGATCTCCTGTATTGCAGGCAGATACTTTACTGACTGAGCTACGAGGGAAACCCTAAAGTTGACAGTGGGTCATCCTAATTTTCACAATTTATCACATGGAACTTATTTTGGGAAACATTAAAAATGTTCCTAGCCCAATCTAAGAAAAGTATAGATTAATTAAGTGTAATTAAGTGGATATTCCCCCCTAGATTGGTGATGACCTACAGTAAGACAGAACTATAGAGGCAGAACCCAAACCTGAAAGCATTTGCTAAGTGTGAGTCAGCAGCAGATCTTCACGTGGGAGGTGACAGTGTCAGAAATTCCAAAGATCCTGTGGGCTCATTTACCCACTTTACCAACCAGACCAGAAGGTGACAAAGGAGTCTTTTGCTCACCACAGCTTATGGCATTTGGGGATGCTTTAAGCTCCACCCAGCTTTCCAATCCCTCTTACTGGTTTGCGTATCCTCACTGCCTCCTCTTTATGTCACTTGTTAACAGCTCATCCCAGCAACATTCTTCAGAGGATTGCCCTTGGACTTCTTGGAACCACTTTTCTGGAACTACCTTGGAGCTTACATAGACCCCCGGGGGTTGGTAGCCAATGACTGCAGAAGACAGGGGATAAAAGCCTGATCCCTCACACAAAGGAATAAAACACTCTGCTGTCTTTAACCTACAGAGCTCCTGGGATCAGGCTGAGACTAAGACAATGCCTGAGATTACTCTCTTGCTTCATTTCTTCCTTCTCCCACTCCCTTACCTGTCTCTCCTAGAAGCATTTTCTCAAATCATTTATAAAGGTCTTTGCCTAAGCATCTGCTTCTGGTAAATCTGACCTAAAATAATGGTGATATGTTCATATATATTCTTCCAATGCATTCCACTCAGGATCCAAAAAATAATTTTAAACCCCATGCGGGGCACTAATGGTTAAATAACCAAAATAAAACATGTCCTTGGGAAGGGGAAAGACTCTTTAGTTCTGTCTTCACTGATCATGGGAGGGTCTGAGGACCTTGTTAGAACCAAGAAGAAGGGAGAAGAGAAACAAGCGGGTATGGATTAATAAAGTAAAGAAAAAATTCAAGCCATTATTCAGCAAACAATTGTGGAGCATCACCAATATTTCAGGCTTTCTTCGAGCAATGAGGAACATGCTTCCTGCCCGTGGAGTTTATATTTCACTTGGAAGAGAAAAGTGAGAACTACTAAACCACTGGTGAGGAGAAGAGGAGATATTTGTCCCTGGTCGGAGCCTGTCTCTTCCACCACTGCTTGTTGCTTGGTCTTCCAAGCACATATTTCATGGACTGACTCTTGATGAAATGAAATATAAACACTGACTATCCATACTTGGATAGTCAGGCCCGTGATTTGGGCTTCCCAGTGGTGCTAATGGTAAAGAACTCACCTGCCAATGCAGGAGATCTAAGAGACGCAGATTCAGTCTCTGGGTCAGGAAGATCCCCTGGAGGAGGGCATGGCAACCCACTCCAATATTCTTGCCTGGAGACTCTCATGGACAGAGGAGACTGCCAGGCTACATACAGTCCATAAGATCACAAAGAGTCAGACATGACTGAAGCAACTTAGCACACACATCCTTACTTTAACTATCAAAGTTTGAATTCAGCTCAACCACAACACAGAAAACCAATCCCCATTCTGAAATGTTACGTATACCCGCACTGAAATACCACATCTATAGAACCAGCAGATACCAGAATGCTTTCTCCTTTCCTCACTTTTAAAATCCAACCTCACTTACTGTTTTATATATACTCTTTCTTAGATATATTCCCTAGATAGATCCTCTTTGCTAGGGATATTTACATATTAAGTTTTCTCTAAAAATATTCATGCTGTATAGAAGAGATTTCAGGAATTCTTTAGCCAGTAAGGGGGAAGATTTTTCTTAAATTGGCAGCCTTTTCTTCACTTACTTCAGAGCGTATGCTCTGACTTCATGTGCCATTGGTTTGCCAGCCAAAGGACCCCCTCTACTGACATTTCATAGAAACCTGTTTGTCGGAGGGGACTCAAAAGGTGGCCATTTAGGTAATAATAATAAAAGATTAAATTGAACTCATAAAAATGTTACAAATATACTTTAACTAATTTAAAGATTTAACATATAAATGCACATTCATATGGCAATTCTTTGATGGCTTTTGACTATGGGTTCATGATTAGCATTTCACATCCATAATTAATTGTCCATAATTTACAATTTCATAGTTTTAAAATGAAAAATCCCTAGGGAAATTTATAAAGCAATCTGATTTGAGAATTCTTTTAATTTTGGTGAATTACTTTTGCCCTTATCCATTCTAATTCAATTTTTCTGACTAATAGTTACTGGGTTTGTGCAAGGCAGTCAATTTATTTTTATAGGCTAAACAAAACACCTTTTTACTTTCATATGTGTATACTATTTCAATTATTTTTCATGCTGCATATTATTTAAATAAATAATAAAATCTCAGTAACAAATCCAACCAGCATTTGGATTTGCCAAAAGCTAAACTGATGGAAAATACTACTTTGGTCATTTTAGAGATTAGCCAGGGAATTCAGTGTCCCATGAGAATCAGTTTACTTTATAAACGGAGTTGAGAGGGTCAATTATTTTAGAAAAGTGCTTATGTGGAGATGAGTGAAGAAAGACTTCATGGACTGTGCTCTTGCCTTTGGAAGGTAAAAAGGCGGCTAGCCCTGGGAATCTGCACAGGAGGAAGGGGAGCAGAGTTTCTAGGTAGAGCTTCCTCTTAGAAACAGTGACTAGTTACTGGGAACAGGCCAGCTAAAACACCCAGAAAACCAAAGATGTGCCCGCTGATCACCAGCTCCAGTTCACACATAAAACATAAGTCCAATACTATTGTTTTCTCATAAGGTTATGGACACCATCTCAGAGAAAGACCTGTCATTTATATCTTAAAGTTCTAGAAAGGTTCTCCCTATGTTATTTCTTAAACTCCCACAATTACTGACTTCTGCACTGTCTTCATTATCTTTCCTCTTGAGCTCTTTCGTTAATTTCTAATTCTGATCATGATAGAACATTAAATTACTAAGCATCCACCCTGAAAGAATTAATCAGGTTCCTCTAGGAAAAGGGTTCAGACAGTTTGAGTATATGGAACATTCTTTGGGTGTATTGAGGAGTGGCTAGTAGGAAAGGAGATCTAGAAAATGGCTTAGAAAATAAAAAGTGGACAACCTAAAGCATATTTTTTTTTCTCTTTCCAAATTTTGCTGGGTGCTAACTAACTCCCTAGCTATTTATTCTATGTTCCAGTCAATGAACTACTAGATGGAGACTGATTGTTTTTAGATTGTACTAATTTCAATCTTCTATCATGAAGAAGAATATCCAATCAAACTAGAAGTGAAACAAGTCAAGGTAAGCTTTTTTAAAAATTTTATCTGTGACTTTGATGAAAAGATACATTTCTCCATTAAAATCATATTCACTTCTTTTCAGTTGTCAATATGGTATGTTCCCCATTTATAACCCAACACACTTGGATTATCCATCATTGCCACCAGATATAAAAACCGCTGCAGTTCTTTTTTTCTTTTTATCAACTTACTACTTTGACATGTAAAGAAGAGTCATTTTGTAAAATTCTAGACTTTTACAAAGGTAAGAAATGGTGAAATAATAACAACATTTGTCTTCTGTCAGGAAATATTGACACAGTATTACTATAGCAAAATTGGTTTGTGTTCTGAAGTGTGTCTCATAGATAAATCAGATTTTAGATTTCTTAAAACAACTCCAATTGTTCTTTCTGTATTAATGTCTATAAAAACATCAGGGCATATAAGTGTGGAAGAGGTTCTATAAAGTAGGCATAAAATTTGGATAGGAACCATGAAATTCTCTGAACACTAATTCTCTATATTTGACATTGACACAAGGTCATTTTCAAAGTATAATATGGCATATTTTGTATTTCATTAGTGTCTAAATTGTGGACTTTCTGAGCAAACAAAGCCTCTTCTAAATGGCAAAAAATGTCTGCTTACTCTCTCTGTAAGATTGTATCCAGAGAACTGAGGAAAGAAAGGGTGAAGTATGTGAGTGAAAACATAAGAATTCACACAGCAAATTCATGAAATGGAGAAGAGCCCAGAATGACTAAAACATTGGCAGCAAAAGCTCTCCACAATGAAAGTGAACTGTGGTCTAGCAGTCAACAATTTTTGAACTTGGAAGTCTTTTCGGCTTGTTTTCTGTCCATGCTCACTGAGCACCTGCCCGAGTCAAATACCTAGCGCCATCTGTCTCATCAAACAAAGACGACAACAGGGCTGCAAATGCAGACGAGGATGCCCTGGGTATTTCTCACAGCTTTATTTTGATGTTAAGGAACAAAAAGTGAGTTTGAGGCCAAGTGTGAGTTCATTTAACTGGCTTTTAATTTTTTTCAATTGAAAAATAGTAATAGTTCAACTCACCTGCTTTCAAAATGACAACGCAAAATTCCAATATTCAACTCATTTGAATATTCATGGCAAGTTACAGGCAAAATGAAGGCACGCAGATGACTAGTAGAGAGTAGGTAGGATGTGCTGCGTGCTCACTGGTTACTGTAGCCTCAGGGTTTGCAAAAGGGAAAAGCTGCTGTCCTAAGAGATAAGGGCTGTTAAATTAAATATGTACGGTTGTTAGATAAGGCTGCTCCCACATTGCAGGTGAATTCTTTACCAACTGAGCCACCCGGGGAAGCCCTAAGTTAAATATACAGGCTACTATATATGCCATAGATAACTAATAAGGACCTACTGTATAGCACAAGCAATTCTTTCAATACTCCGTAATGACCTATATGGGAAAAGAACCTAAAAAAAGAAGGATATATGTACACATATGACTGATTCACTTTGCTATACAGCAGAAACTAAAACAACATTGCAAAACAACTATACTCCAATAAAAATTAATTAAAGATAAAAAAAAAAGAAAAGCTTGAATGGGAAGCGAGGCATTTCTTTTCTTTGTGCTGCAAGTAAGAAATCATCAGAGGCTTTCTCATGAGGGAAATGAGTCAATTAGGGAGATTCTACTTGATTCAACCTTTATAAGGTTAGTTATATACAATACACATCATTTCATTTACATCTTGGTAAGAGAAAGAAGAAACAAGAAAGGCACAAAGGCATAAGAGATGGAGAATATGGAGGGATAGAGGATAGGGAGAGTAGGAAGGGACAGAGAAGCAGAGAGGAAAAACAGCAAGAACAAGATTAAGTGGAAATTTAAGTAAATTCTGAGTTGAGAATTAGGTGCAAGGTATCATGTCCTCTTGAAGTGTCAGTTTCTGAGAACTCACCATTTCCTAAACTAGGGGTTAAATTCCTGGCCTGCTATCTATAGACACCTAAAAACTTGGGTTAATTTTGTCTTATGTTTAATTATGTCTTACTTATTTGATTATTTTTAAATTTACTTGTTACTTAATAAATCTTAAAATATTTTAAATGTGAGTGTCTTTAGGAAGAACTGCCATGATGTGATTCACCACTCCCTGTTTTCCTATATCTGCATTTATATATCCGCCTGACTACTGTAGGTATTGGGAGTTTGTGGTTCCAACTAGGAGACACATTACTAAAGACTTTATTGCTGAAAAAAAGTACAGGTATTTGCATTTAAGCATGCCTTAAAGTTAAAAATAATATTAAAACACACATGTTCAGAAATTTGGGGAGAGACATTCTACATTCCCCTACATTTCCAAAGAGAACCGTGGGCTCTGCGGGAGAAATGTATCAGATGCTCTCAAAGTGCCTGTCATGCTTTATCAGCAGCCATTAGCATCTGCTACAAATATTCAGCCTGATCTGGGAGGAACGCATATATTTATCTATACAGGTTCAAAGCTAAAGATGACATTAAGTATGATAATTCTGCATTTCACTATTAAGGAGGACATTTCAGATATCTAAGGTCTAAAAATGTTATCAAATTTTATAGTTAAAATGGGTAGATTTTACTGTATTCAATAATATTTTAATAAAAAATATTTTAAAATATAAGGTATAAGAAGACTGAATAAACATGACAGAGTGTCCATGCATTTGCATCTCCTTCCACTTTAAATCCTACCAAAGTAAAGGGAGAGAAACAAAAAAAATTATAAATCCATGAGAGCAAAGTGATTGGAGTGGAAAAACCAGTTAATTAAAAATGAAAGTCAATAAAATTTAGAATGACAGAAATTGAAGAGAAGGGCCTAAATCCTAAATGCCTGCAGAGGTAGGTACAAACAAGTCCTCAACTACAGGCCCTCAGAAAAATGACAGATGGTCTTAGAAATTGGGGTAACTAGAGTACAGAGCAAAAATGGGGTGATAAAGTCAGGCCAAAAAGGGTCAGCCTGGCTTTGAAGACTGGAAGAATGGCAACTCAGACTTGGTTCAAGACTGCTCTCCCACTGGTATTAAGAAATTAGTAAGCATTATTGAGATAATCCCAAAACAAAGACACAAGAGAGGACCCCAGCTGCCAGTGTCTCTGTATTTCTCTCACAAGGGCACACTCAAACTGTAGTAAATTCTTGTTTCTTGGACTTCCCAGGTGGCGCTAGTGGTAAAGAATCTGCCTGCAATGCAAGAGACCTGGGTTCGATCCCTTGGTCAGGAAGATCTCCTGGGGAAGGAAATGGCAACCCAGTCCAGTACTCTTGCCTGAAAAATCTCACAGACAGAGGAGCATGGCGTTCTACAGAGAACCAGGTTCTCTGAGAGAACCAGAGAACCCTATAGTCCATAGGGCTGCAAAGAGTCAGACATGACTGACTGAGCACATTGTTGTTTCATGTGCAAGAAATTCACAAACCAGAAGATCCTTGAACCACAGGTTTAGACTTTTTATATTGTTATAAAGATAATAGAGCCTGTTATTCCTTGAAGGTCTGGCTAATGCCCTACAGTGGTTAACTTTATGGTTGACTGGGTTAAGAGATATCCAGATATTTGGGAAAACATTTCTGGATGTGTCTGTGTGGATGTCTGCAGAAGAGATCAGCCTTTGAATTAGAGGGAAAAAATCACCCTTACCAGTGTGGTGGGCATCATCCAATCCACTGAGAACCTAAATAGACAAAAAGGTAGAGGAAGGATGCATTTGTTTTTTCCCTGAGCTGGGAAGTCCATCTTCTCCTGCTCTTAGACATTAGGCACTCCTGGTTCTTGGGTCTTTGGACTCCATCTGAATTAGACCGTCAGCTTTCCTGGTTTTCTAACTTGAGGATGGCAGGCTGTGAGAATTCTCAACCTCCCTAATCACATAAACCAGCCCTATAATAAATCTCTTTCTATGTATCACTGTATCTCCTATTGGTTCTGCTTCTCTGGAGAACTCTAATATATACCTTATGAAAGGCATTCTGGCTCTGCCACACTGGTGGTAGTGGTGGTTTAGTCACTAAGTTGTGTCTGATTCTTGTGACCTCATCCATGGACTGTAGTCCGCTAGGCTCCTCTGTCCCTGGGATTCTCCAGGCAAGAATACTGCAGTGGGTTGCCATTTTCTTCTCCAGAGGATCTTTCCAACCCAGGGATCAAACCCATGTCTCCTATAGTGAAGGCGGATTCTTTACCGCTGAGTCATCAGAGAGGCCCCTGGCCAGGCAATAATTCTATCCTGTTGAGTTCTGTTAACAACCTATGGCAGACGAAGTCATGACCCAGTTGAGGGTGAAAGCCTGCAGAGAGGGCAGCTGGCTCCAGGATCCAGGTCCCATGCATGAGAGCCCAGGGACTACATCTTCTCCTCTAACAGGAGAATAAAGGTTGATTCTTTGCACAAATCAAATAAACCAGGTTCTGGACATGGGACACTTGGCACAGTAGAGAACAAGAGGATAGATCTGGATTAGAAACAAGAGAGTTATTTAAAAATGTGCAGAAAATACAGAATAGTAAGATCTCAAGCTCCTTCTCAGAGGTCCAATGGCCAGGCCTATACACCGAAGCAGAGACTAAAATATCCTTTTTCTGAACAGTGTCAGATGTTAACTAACATTTAGGGTCTTACCAACGAAACTGCTGTATTCACAAATTACCCCCTTACAATAGAGTCTACCCACCCATAAGTCATTTCCAAGCAATTTGTTTCTTGGAGTTTCATCCTTTAATGTGGATGTTCATTCAAGGATCACAGGATACGCAGAAGTTCTAACACTGAAGGTAAGGACCAAATTCAGTAAACACTAAAAATTCAGAGTAAACAGACACTGCAGAAAAGTGTTTGTGTGTTTCTTCTTGTGTCCACACAAAAATGTATTTATAGACAGACAACCATATAAAGCCACTATTTTATAAAAGTTGACTTTTGTGTCCAGTTCTTGTCACTGGATAAATATTTAGGGAATTGATGACAAGTGCTCATTTTTAGCCAAATGAAAGTAGAGGTGTAGGAGGAAAATCCTTACTAGCTTTCTAAGATTATGTATCTTTGTTTATAATCTTTCCTAGACTACCACTCAACTGCAAAGATGAGAATGCTAGAGACCAGGGCTCTCCAACCTCCAGGATCTAATGCCAGGTGATCTGAGGCAGAGCTGATGTAATAATAATAGAAATAAAGTGCACAACAAAAGTAATGCCCTTGAATCATCCCAAAACCACCCTTCCCCAACCCACATCCCACACTTCTGGTCAGTGGAAATACTGTCTTCTACAAAATCCAGTCCTTGGTACCAAAAAGTTTGGGGATCACTACTATAGACTCAAAGAGTGGTTTGGAAGAATTGAGCAAATAAATCTAATACAGCCTTTAACTAGACCTGAACCTATTCTCCAAAGTTTGGAAGATTTGTATCTGAATTTTCCAATGGTCAGTCACTATAGGTCTCAAACATTTCTGTGGCAAAAGAGATTCCCTCCAATATGCCTGATTTGGTTGCTATGTCTTGAGTATATCCACGTTGCCACACAGCATAAACGAAATTAAAACTAGAGATTTCAGGAAAAATAAATCTGGCTTACATAATGAATTTTATTTCAATGAATAAGACTGCAAAAATGAACAACCACCAGTACCTTATCCATAATAAAATAGTAGTCAGACCATAAAATGTAAGTAAGAAAAACACAGCACTGCTAATGCTGGTGTGGTGGTGCAGGTGATATTCCTGTCATTGCCCATTCGACTCTGCCACAAGTTTTCTTGGATTGTTATGACTGCAAACTGAAACATGTATAATAAATCTCTTTAGAAACAAATAAACTGACATAGTGGTAATTTATGGTTAATTATATTTGGGCTCTATAAGTGTTTGTGCAATGGGGTCTAATGGTGAATATTCTGAACAGTGCTCCTTAAAGAACTTCAAAAACTTGGTCATAATCTTGACCATTGCAGCATTACCTCTGAGTCTGATTTTGATAATAAAACTTATCAGCAACATATTAAAAATTTAAACACCTTGTTAAGTAACTCTCTTAAATGAGCCTCCCCTGTGTGGGAAGACTCTTAAAGGCTGATTAGAACAACAAAGAAAATCAGCCATCTGGACTTGATAACTTTACTGCTTTAGAGGAATAGACTGTGCTCCTCTCAAAGTCATCAGAACAGAAATGGGAAACCCTGTCTGTCTTACCAATGTTTCCCAAGGAGTTCACAAGTTTGGTTTCTTTTTTTCTCCCAGTGAGTACAAAGCTGTGTGTGCATGCTAAGTCACTTCAGTCATGTCCAACTCTCTGTGACCCTATGCACTACAGGCCCCAGACTCCTCTGCACATGTGACTCTCCAGGCAAGAATACTGGAGTGGGTTGCCATGCCCTTCTCCGGTGGATCTTCCCGATTCAGGAACAGAATGCTTCCCTTACATCTCCTGCATTGGCAGGTGGGTTTTTTTAAATCACCAGCACCACCTGGGAAGCCCTGTACAAAGCTGTACAACTCAATATTTTATTTCAACCATTTTTCAAAACACTTTGGGGTTTTGCTTAGTATTGAAGGGACCCATACTGCTTGTCTTAGTCTGAACTGCTATAACAAAATACCATAAACTGGGTGGTTTATAAATGAAAATTTATTTCTTACAGTTCTAGAGACTGCGAAGTTCAAGATCAAGTAATTGATAGATGCAGTCTCTGGTGAACACCCACTTTCCAATTCATACATGAGGCCTTTGTGGGGTGGGGGGTTGCGACCTTTATATAGTTGAAGGAAATCAGAGAGCTCCTTGGGGTCCCTTTTATATAAAAGCACTATTCCCTTCTATGAGGATTCCACCCTCCACCTCTAATCACCTCCTAAAGGTCTTACCTCCTAATACCCTTATGTTGGGAGTAAGTGTTTCAGTGTACGAATTTGGAGCAAATACAAACATTCAAATCATAGCACTGCTTTAAAATAAAAAAAAACTAGGACAGATAAGAATTAGAACTGTGCACACAGAGATGTCTATCAGAAAGTTGATTGAAACAACATGTAGAATCAAATCTGGCTAAATGAATCATCTTCACCTTTCTCTATCAGCATCCCATTAAAAACTTCACCCTTCCTTGTCACCTTCCACCACACATAGACAAACACAGACAGATGGGGACAAACGCTTAGAAGATTCGTTATTATACTTAATGCTTATTCATTTCCAACAGATATTTGTTGCAGAGAGAAAGTATTTCCAGAATACAAGTATGTTTGATTATTACTGACATAAAAATCAATGACAAAAGATAGGAGGAGGGACATAAAATTTTATAAAATACTTGAATCTTCTCTGGCTCTTTTTCTTTTGGGTGGAAGGTGGTAGGAGGGAACAAAGGAAGTCAAGGACTCGAAAACATCAATATGAATAAAAGTATAACCTTTTCAGGTGACTGGCTAAGAACATAGATTATAATATGTTGGTCTATATTAGCACTGAGAGAAAGCAGAAATTCCAAGTCCTTACTAGCTAAGCAGAAAATAAATAGGCATGCACTGTATTTCAATGTTTATAAACAAAAACCAGAACAATTTAAGAAATATTATAGTCATTAATTTCAAGTTACAGTCATTTTCTATTAGATTTGCTTGTAGCCAACAAGCTCCAACAGTACTGAGTCCTTGATGGTGTCTGCATATTATGCATGTTTGAAACAGTAATATGCATTGATTTCACTGGTTTAGAAGGCTAAAGCTAAAGATAATAAAGCTGGCATGGCATCCAGATTAAAGTCAGTGAAGTTATAGAGAGCGTGAGTGACCTACAATAGGTCCAAAACCATGTAATATGAACCTAATTCCCTAACAAAATCTTCTAAACAAGAAAAACAATGGCAGGAACATAGTATGTAAGAGGCTCTGGTCATATTGTGAGATGGTGAGCATAGAACTTGAGGTCAGAACTGCTTGGTTTAAGTAGAACCCTGCCATTGCCTCACTAACCAAGAAACCTATGGCAAGTTTCTTGATATGCTTCATTAGTTAAAGCCAGGGCGTCCATATGCCTATGATGCATTCCCAGAGATCAAATAGGATAACATGTAAAATTGTCATGCTTCATAAAGTATACAAACATAATGCATTAGTTTCCTTTCATGGGTAAAATTGGAAAAAGGCTCAATTATAGGATCATCTGGAAATTTTTAAACTCTAAGCAGTTGTAATAAGATCCTACTATATCAGTCACTATGGAAAAGCAAATATTATTCACTGTCATGGAACATTTTTTTATAATGATGTTCTGAATAAAACCCAATCTGATTAGATTTTGTCAATGGCTTATGGGCAGATCCAATTTTTAGGAGAACTGACTTTAAGATTTTATCTTCACCCTCTTGGTTTGGTAGTGGCCAATGGACAGATGCTGAAGCTGAAGCTCCAATACTTTGACCACCTGATGTGAAGAGCCGACTCACTGAAAAAGACCCTGATGCTGTGAAAGATTGACGGCAGGAGGAGAAGGGGGTGACAGAGGATGAGATGGTGGGATGGCATCACTGACTCAATGGACATGAGTTTGAGCAAATTCTGGGAGATACTGAAGGACAGAGAAGCCTGGCATGCTGCAGTCCATGGGGTTACAAAGAGCTGGACATGACTTAGCGACTGAACAGCAACAATTTAGGTAATGGTGAGGCTAATTTTTAATGAGCAGAGAAAGACTGAGGCCAAATAGAAGCAATTATGTTACACACATAATAGATATTCCTTCTTACTTAAGATACAATCAGTATGTCTATATGACTTTTAAGAAGGACTTTGGGAGGTCACGTACACACTGCCATATTTGAAATGGATAACTAACAAAAACCTATGGTATAGCACATGGAACTCTGCTCAATGTTAAATGCCAGCCTGGATGGGAGGGGGGTCGTGGGGAGAACAGATCCATGTATATGTGTGGCTGAGTCCCTTCACTGTTTACCTGAAACTGTCAGAACATCGTTAATCAGCTATACCCCAATACAGAATGTTTTTGGTGTCAAAAAAAAAAAAAAAAGGAATTACACTGTAAATACAGATCAGAGGCCACCTTTACTCTAATTATCTACAGAGAATACAGATCTGAGAAATATTAAAATATCCAACAATCCTAGTTTGGAATTTTTAGTGTTATCTTTTTCTTGATGGCCTATGCTTTAAAATAAGTAATTATAATCACAACCATCATCTAGAATTTTAGAATTAATCAAGAAATTTCAATTCCATGACTTCACTTAATGTCTTCACTTACACAACCCAGTGTGGCAAGTTTTATGACAATGATGATGGTATTTACCTGTGGCACAGATTTCAAGAAAAGAACCTCTGACAGGAAGGTCTGGGTCCACAGTCAACACACCAGGCTGCCTAGCAGTAGAACAAGGCCCCCATGTGCCCAATGGGGTTCAATGTTAAAGATAATATTCCAGCAACTTGAGCGCCCACGTCTAAGCATAGACTGATAACCCACTTACACACGTTGCCCAGGTGGTTTCATAGTTCCTTTCAAACCTCTAACATTATGCCTTGGCTTACATTGTAAACAGCTCCAGTTTAGAGATGACATATTTTCTAAGAACATACAAGGCTATCCATAGAATATGAGATTGATTTTCATGAACCATATTATCTTAAGTCAGTAAGTTTGAGCCTCAGGTTCTTCATTGAAAAAATTTCTATTGAGCCCTTCCTGCTGCATAAAAATATTACACATGAAGGCAACAGTATTCTATGAATAATAGATGGTCTTAGTAAATTCACTGTTAGAACTCCAGCCTCTTGACTCTCAGCTGGCTTTAACCTTCAGGTAATGTTGTCTAACATAGCATTATTTCAAAGGATACCGAGCACGCTGATATTTCATGAGACAGACTATAGGACCTGGACAACACATTCCTTCCCAACAATCATGCGGTTGTACCTCATTTCCCAAACAGAGCTGTGAATCAGTTTATATTCAAAGACATATCCCAAATGGAGAAGGATTTCACCTCTCCTAGCCCCTCACTGTGCAGTAGGTAAGGCTATCTTGCAATTAGCAAGAAAATAAGAGAAAGGGTTTATTCTCTCTTCTTGGTTTTTCAGGGAACCATGTTGCCAACATGCCCACAAACATAATTCGAGAATCATTAGTTATAGTCATAATAGACGAGCTTATCAATATTATTGTAGTTGGTTTTCTTCTGACAGGAGGCCAGAAGGTACCTTGCTGTGGCTGCCACTGAATCTCTAAATTCCTTTCAGCTCTGTTCTCCAGGAGTCTGGGAATATCAGCAGAGGAAGTGGCAGTCCACAGAATGGCTGGAATAGTACAAACAGATTAAAAGACAAAGATAAGTTTCCCTTAGGCTAACAGGTTATTGCATTCAGTTATTGGGGCCAAGACTACAAAAAAAAAGGAATGGCTGAATCTCTCCTGACTGAATGCTTCACTGGGTACCTGTCAGCAGGGCAGGTGTGCCAGAGACCCAGGTCTGATTCAGTTGCATTCACAAACACACACACACATACACACACAAGGAGGAAGGCACAGGCAGTCACTGAGATTTGACAATTACTAAACATATTTTGACTGATGTGGACTGACTACCACACTGAATCCTTATATTGATTAAAGGTATGATCTTTAGACTCTATATTCTCTATAATCAAAGGTACAAGATCTACTATTTTCATTGGACAATATTCCCATGATATCTCTATGTTTATCCTTTATACATGTGTCCTCATCTCACACTAGTACTTTTTTAGTAATAATGAAGTAAGCTTTCACGAAGTATCGATCTACTCTGTTAATAATTTGAGAGCTCATTCGGGCCTAAATTTAGATCTTTAAAAAGACATGAATATAAACATAAACATTCTTCCAGTAAACAACAAATATAACCAGAAAGAGCATGCAAGAGTTTGTTTATTTTAAAGAACTAAAGACTGGGTAGACACACTGCTATATTTAAAATGGATAAACAACAAGGACCTATTGTATAGGATATGGAAGTCTGCTCAGTGCTATGTGGTGGCCTGGATGAGAAGAGAGTTTGGGGGAGAGTTCATACATGCATACGCATGGCTGAATAGGACTTCCCTGGTAGCTCAACTAGTATAGAACCTGCCTGCCAGTGCAGGAGAGGCAAGAGATGGAGTTTCGATTCTTTGGTCGGGGAAAATCCGCTGGAGAAGGAAATGGCAACCTACTCCAGAACTCTTGCCTGGGAAATTCCATGGACTGCGGAGCCTGGTGGGCTACAGTCCATGAGGTCGCAAAGCATCTGACGGGATTGAGCACTCATACACACACCCACACATGCATGTATGGCTAAATCCCTCACTGTTGACTTGAAACTACCCCAGCATTGTTAATTGGCTATATCCCAATAGAAAAAAAAAAAAAAAAAAAGATGGTATAGACCAATAATATCGAAATTATTTAGGCTCCGAATGGGTTTAAGAGTTTGTCACAAGCATCATCCTGTAATTATCATCACTTACAGCTTATGTTGTTATCAGTTGAATATTCAGATCAGAAATGGATCCAGTCAAACTTTACATACACTTTCTCTTGACATCTTGGGAATTACATATATAACACCAAAAGCAACTCATTCCTTGCTGTCTATGAAATAAAGAACATTTTCGGTAAAACAGATGCAAAGGTTTTGGGAAGCTTCAGAAAAAAAATGTTTTTGCGCATCACAGAAGATATGATTTTTCTTCTATTATCTTTTGTTGATACCATTTTCATCAATAAAGGTCTTCATCTAGTTGCAAAAAATACAAAGAAAACCTTTTCTATATCATACTGAGAACAACCTTGATGTAGTTCTCCTGGCTTTGAATTATAATGTATGTCATCAGTAATGTAAGTTGTTATAATTTACTTCTGACATTAAGATGTTGCTTTAGGGCATATTGTTGCAAATATATCCTATTCACTTTCTTGCCTTCTAAATGCCCTTCATGTTTCAGTAAAACAATCCAATCAAAACTAAAGACCAAAAACACTGTAAAACAAATCAAGCATATAAATAGTTCCTAAGCATTCTGTTACATTCAGCCCTTTAGCCAGAGGCTCTTAAATTTCTTGAGCTGTATATAGTAGTTTAAGTTAGCCAACTGACCACAGAAAATTACATCAGTGCATATTGTTTCCAGTTTGGTTCTTAAGGACTGCACCCTGGAAAGACTTGGAAGATATTGGAATCATTTGGAACACCAGAAGTCACCCAGATAGAGCTCTCACTGAGCCTGTCCAAGATTAATTAACCACATTCCTTCCTCTTGCATACTTGGGGGTAGGTCACCTAAGACATAGCCTCACCCTGGAGCCAGCCAGCAAAAGCCCCACCGCACCTTACCCAGTTAGATAGAGACGGATGGGTTTGGGAAGATATGGATGTTTCATGATTAGTGGCTAAAAATTTAACACTGTCAAGGAGTCTTCCAACTGCAGAATCTATGGGAAAAGGATCTTTATTATTATTGCTAATAGGGATAAACTGAAATTCTGGAGAAGGATATTAATTTGCCATAGGAGAATACTGTCATATGCTCATTGCAAAAATATCAGGCCACCAAGAGGAGAAGCAGTGAAAAAGCTGTTTTTGTAATGATACTTTCCTTCCAGGGTCCAAGGGGGACTTTATTATTATCAAACAGAATAGTTTAATATTAATTCTTAAATGCCATACTCTCAGACAATTTAGAGAAAAAAATACATATATATGTATGTATGTATTTACATAGGTAGGTATGTTCAGTTCATTGCTCAGTCGTGTCTGACTCTTTGCGACTCCATAGACTACTGCTTAGACTCCATAGACTACACGCCAGGCTTCCCTGTCCATCACCAACTCCCGGAGCTTGCTCATATCCTTTGAGTTGGTGATGCCATCCAACCATCTCGTTCTCTGTTGTCCCTTCTCCTCCTGCCTTCAACCTTTCCCAGCAACAGGGTCTTTTCCAATGAGTCAGTTCTTCGCATTAACTGGCCAAAGTATTAGAGTTTCAACTTCAGCATCAGTCCTTCCAATGAATATCCAGGACTGATTTCCTTTAGGATGGACTAGTTGTATCTCCTTGTAGTCCAAGGGACTCTTAAGAGTCTTCTCCAACACCATAGTTCAAAAGCATCAATTCTTCAGTACTCAGCTTTCTTTATAGTCCAACTCTCTCATCCATACATGACTGCTAGAAAAACCATAGCTTTGACTAGACGAACCTTTGAAGGCAAAGTAATGTCTCTGCTTTTTAATATGCTGTCTAGGTTGGTCATAGCTTTCTTCCAAGGAGCAAGCGTCTCTTAATTTCATGGCTACAGTCACCATCTGCAGTGATTTTGGAGCCCAAAAAAATAAAGTCTCTCACTGATTCTGCATTTGCCATCAAGTGATGGGACCAGATGCCATGATCTTAGTTTTCTGAATGTTAAGTTTTAAGTCAACTTTTTCACTCTCCTCTTTTACTTCATCAAGAGACTCTTTAGTTCTTCTTCACTTTCTGCCATAAGTTTGGTGTCATCTGTGTATGTGAGGTTATTGATATTTCTCCTGGCAATCTTGATTCCAGCTTGTGCTTCATTCAGCCCAGCATTTCGCATGATGTGCTCTGCATAAAAGTTAAATAAGCAGGGTGACAATATACAGCCCTGACATACCCCTTTCCCGATTTGGAACCAGTCTGTTGTTCCATGACCAATTCTAACTGTTGCTTCTAGAAGTGCATACAGATTTCTCAGGAGGCAGGTCAGGTGGTCTGGTATTCCCATCTCTTTCAGAATTTTCCACAGTTTGCTGTGATCCACACAAGGATTTGGTGTAGTCAATAAAGCAGAAGTAGATGTTTTTCCAGAACTCTCTTGCTTTTTCAATGATCCAAGGGATGTTGGCAATTTGATCTCTGGTTCCTCTGCCTTTCCAAAATCCAGCTTGAACATGTGGAAGTTCACAGTTCACATACTGTTGAAGACTGACTTGGAGGATTTTGAGCATTACTTTGCTAGCACGTGAGATGAGCACAATTGTGCAATAGTTTGAACATTCTTTGGCATTGTCCTTCTTTGAGATTGGAATGAAAACTGACCTTTTCCAGTCCTGTGGCCACTGCTGAGTTTTCCAAATATGCTTGCATATTGAGTGTAGCACTTTCATAGCATCATCTTTTAGAATTTGAAATAGCTCAACTGGAATTCTATCACCTCCACTAGCTTTGTTCGTAGTGATGCTTCCTAAGGCCCACTTGACTTTGCATTCCAGGATGTCTGGCTCTAGGTGAGTGATACACCATCATGGTTATCTGGGCCATGAAGAACTTTTCTGTACAGTTCTTATATTCTTGCCACCTCTTCTTAATATCTTCTGTTTCTGTTAGGTCCATACCATTTCTGTCCTTTATTGTGCCCATCTTTGCATGAAATGTTCCCTTGGTATCTCTGTTGTCCTTGAAGAGATCTCTAGTCTTTCCCATTCTATTTCTTTCCTCTATTTCTTTGCATTGATCACTGAGGAAGGCTTTCTTATCTCTCCTTGCTATTCTTTGGAACTCTGCATTCAAATGGGAATATCTTTCCTTTTCTCCTTTGCCTTTAGCTTCTCTTTTTTTCTCATCTATTTGTAAGGCCTCCTCTGCCGTCGCTGCCGCTAAGTCACTTCAGTCGTGTCTGACTGTCCAACCCCACAGACGGCAGCCCACCTGGCTCCCCCGTCCCTGGGATTCTCCAGGCAAGGGTGCTGGAGGGGTTGCCATTCCCTTCTCCCAGGCCTCCTCAGACAACCATTCTGCCTTTTTGCATTTCTCTTTCTTAGGGATGGTCTTGATCACTGCCTCCTGTACAATGTCATGAACCTCTGTCCACAGTTCTTCAGGCACCCTATCAGATCTAATCCCTTGAATCTGTTTGTCACTTTGACTGTATAATTGTAAGGGATTTGATTTAGGTCATTTGATTTACGTCACTAGACCCCTGGATGATCTAGTGGTTTTCCCTACTTTCTTCGATTTAAGTCTGAATTTGGCAATAAGGAGTTCATGATCTGAGACACAGTCAGCTCCTTGTCTTGTTTCTGCTGACTGTATAGAGCTTCTCCATCTTTGGCTGAAAAGAATATAATTAATCTGATTGCAGCATTGACCACCTGGTCATGTTCATGTGTAAAGTCTTGTGTTGTTGGAAGAGGGTGTTTGCTATGACCAGCATGTTCTCTTGGCAAAACTCTGTTAGCCTTTGCCCTGCTTCATTTTGTACTCCAAGGCCAAATTTGCCTGTTACTCCAGATATCTCTTGACTTCCTCCTTTTGCATTCCAGTCTCCTATAATGAAAAGGACATCTTTTTGGGGTGTTAGTTCTAGAAGTTCTTATAGGTCTTCATAGAACTGTTCAACTTCAGCCTCTTCAGCATCACTGGTTGGGGCATAGACTGGAATTACTGTGATATTGAATGGTTTGCCTTGGAAATGAATAGAGATCATTCTGTTATTTTTGAGATTGCACCCAAGTACTGCACTTTGGACTCTTTTGTTGACTATGAGGGCTGTACCATTTCTTCTAAGGGATTCTTGTTCACAGTAGTAGATATAATGGTTATCTGAGTTAAATTCACCCATTCCAGTCCATTTTAGTTTGCTCATTCCTAAAATGTCAATGCTCACTCTTGCTATCTCCTGTTTGACCACTTCCAATTTACCTTGATTCATGGACTTAACATTCCAGGTTCCTTGCAATATTGTTCTTTATAGCATCAAAGTTTACTTCCATCACCAGTCACATCCACAACTGGGCATTGTTTTTGCTTTGGTTCCACCTTTTCATTCTTTCTGGATTTATTTCTCCACTCTTCTCCAGTAGCATACTGGGCACCTACCAACCTGGGGAGTTCATCTTTCAGTGTCATATCTTTTTTCCTTTTCATACTGTCCATGGGGTTCTCAAGGCAAGAATACTGAAATAGTTTGTCATTCCCTTTTCCAGTACATACATATGTATGTATGTATGTATGTATAGTTTTTCACATTACAAAATTACCCCAGAGCCTGAGTGCTTTGAAGCAACATCTCAAACTGCTGATTATTTCATGTATATCATAATATACATCAAGTGCCTACTCAGTACGAAGCACAGTACCATATTAAGGTACTGGCGATATACCAGTGAATGGAATAGACATGGTCCCTGGCCTCATGGGCTAACCTTCTACTTGGAGTAGACAGATAATACATGAGTAAAGAGGTAATACACTTTTAATCAGCATGACGAAATGGAACGGGCTTATGAATTAATAATTCCAAGGGACTGAACTTGGATTTTGCTTTACAGCATCAGATAGACCTCTCTAGAGAAGCAGTCTGAAAGCTGAGATGCAAATAACCAAAGAAATTTGTTCAGAGTAAGTGCAAAGGCAGAGGGTAGGAACAGTTGAGGCTGATTTGAGAAATAGGGGAAAGAGGCTACGGGAGCTGAGTTCCAGAGAACAAAAGGAGGATGATGCAACAGGTAGCCAGGGGCAGACAATGTACGGGCTTGTGGGCTGTGTGAAGTAGTGCGGATGTTGCTCTGAAAGCCACAGGGCATTATTGATGATTTAAAGGATGTTAATAGCACTGCCTTACGTACATTTTTGAGAGGTCACTTTGGCTAGTCTTGGATAATGATACAGAAAGGCAAAAGTGTAAGAAAGGAGATCATAAAAGTAATAGAACAAAGAAAAGAGAATGCAGCTGGCAGTGGAAATGGAAAGAGGAGGCCAGTTTTGGGGGTATACCGGAAGCAGAACTCTCAGAAATTGCTGATGGCTTGTCAGAATTTTAAAATGGCAAGTAATACTCTGCCCCCCGGTATACATGTTCTGTATAATTCTCCTTCCTTCAGTGTAAATAGGACCTGTGACTATAATGGGATAGTCACTCCCATGATTACATTATGTTGATTAAGATTTCCACATGGCATTTTGAAGTGGAATTTTTCTGCTAGCTTTGAAGGAGTAAGCTGCCATGGTGTAAGAATGTCATGTGGCTAGTACCTAAGAGCAGCCTCTAGGTACTGAGGGGGACACCCCCCCCAACCAACAGTGGACTTTAGCCCCACAATCACAGAATCTGAATTCTATCAACAACCTGATGATATATTACACTCCAATGTCCATTACAACACTATTTACAATACCCAACACATGGAAATGACCTAACCGTCCATTGTCAGAGGAATGCATAAGATGTCGTACATATATATGATGGCATACTATTCAGCCATAAAAAGAAGGAAATAATGTCATTTGCAGCAACATGGATGGGCCTAGAGGTTATCATACTAAGTGAAGCAAGACAGAGAAAGACAATTTCATATGATATCACTCATATGTGGAATCTAATTATTCTAAATGATACAAATGAACTTATTTACAAAGCAGAAACAGACTTCCAGTTACTGAAAACCAACTTATGGTTACCGAAGGGGAAATGTGGTAGGAGTTATATACCAGGGAGTTGGGATGAAACTCACACACACTACTATACATGAAATAGATAACTAACAAGGGCAGACTGTATAGCACAGGGACCTCAGCTGAACATTCTGTGATAACACATACAAGAAAAGACTCTAAAAAAGAACGGATATGTGTTTAACAATCGGTTTGCTGTATACCTGAGACTAACACAGCCTCGTCGATCAAATATACTCCAATAAAATCTTTAAAAAACAAAAAAACAGCCTGATGAGCTTAGAAGAGGACCCCAAGCCTTGGATGATATTACAACCCAGGTGACACTCTGATTACAGCCTCTGAGCAGCTGGTGGCTAACCAGTGCCTGAACTCCTGATTCATGGAAACAGAAAAGTATGTTGTGTTGTTTTAAACTACTAAGTTAATAGTAATCTGTTATGTAGCGATGCAAAACAAATATTGTGTGGAGGACAAAAGAAACATATAAAATGAGAAGTTCAATATTTTCAGCTTGTTGTCTAAATACCATCCTCCTCTTTAAAAAAAAAAAAAAAACAGATTCCCTTAGAAAAATACCTGATTCTGGGGCTCAGTCAATGAATAGACAAAAGGAGCCATGACTATCTTTTTGTGCCAGAAAGGAAGTACTCAAATAATGAAAGAGATATGCCAAAAGGGATATGAGACCAGATCAAAGGGGATTCCCAGTGGCCAACTCTAAGACACCATGGGCATCAAAATTAATGATGGAGTAATGGTTTACAACCCACTAAAAGAAACAGCAATCCATAGGCCCATAGTATATAAATAAGTTAAGAGAGAAAGAAATCAGGGAGAAGGAAATGCTCTTCCTTAGAGCAGAATGCTAATTAATAAATCTAGAAGGAATTATGGACATAGAAAATTCAACATTTGATAAACATCACAGTCATGATCAATTCAATTGGAATATATGAAAGTACAATAAGACTACTGGCAGGAGGACAGTAGCTCAGTCAGGGTCCAGGTGGAGAAGCAGAAATAACCATGAAAAGATTATATACACATATACATGAATTACAGATATGAGTTATATTTATATATCATTTTATACATAATAGTTTTTAATCATTATTTCATCATATAATTTACATTATATATTTTATTGTATATCATAATTTAGAATTAGTATAATTATAATGAATAATGCTGATAATATACTATATATATAAACCATGCCCTTGCAGAAAAATTTGGCCTTCTTCAATTGTGGAAGTCTGCTAAGCTGGTTTAAGCAGGCTGCTGTCTGTGGGTGATGCTGAAGCCTTAAGTTCAAAAAAATAGGCAGTAAGCAAGGGAAAAATAGACATAAACTAGGCGGGTGCTGAGGGGAGCAAAAATGAGCTACAGGACTTCCCTGGTAGTCCAGTGGTTACGACTTCCTGCTTCCAATACAGGGGGTGCAGGCTAGATCCCTGATTTGGGAACTAAGATCCCACATGCCACATGGTGTGACCAGAAAATAAACAAACAATATTTTTTAAAATAGTATTTAAAAAAAAAAAGAATGAGCTGGAACACAGATGCAAGCTGCAGACACGAAGAGGGACTGGAACCTGGGTCTATTCCCATTGCTTCTGTTGTGGATGATATGTGTCCTGTAGAAGTCAGGGCCCTTTGACCTGGCCCAGGAGCCAGAGGAGGTGAAAAGAAAACCAGGGAGAGGGGAGCAGTTACAGACCTGGCCCCGCGAAGCAGTGAGGTATGCCACTAGGGTAAGCAGCCAGGCATGAGAGTACAAGAAGGCAACTGGTTCACTTCCACCCCCAAATGGCCCACAGGAATCTTGTCTGGCCAACCTAAGCAGAAACATTCTGGGAAGAGCAGTTCAGCCCAGCCAGGTTGGCACACTCCAAAGCCAGTGGGATATAGGCTTAGACTTGGTGGATTCCCCCACAGAAGGCATCATTTACAAAGGAGAAAATGAAAAGTCTGGCAGACACCACCTTGAAAAAGGCTGGTGTGACCTCTTGAGGGAAGGATGATCCCCATGAGCCTGGGAAGCAGCATTGCTCTGGTATTCCCACCAAGAATGTATGAGTGCCGTCCAGACCCGAGGAAATCTGGCTGAGCAACACCCTACTGAGCAAAAGATCTGTATGTACTCTTTAAAAGACACTGAGGACATGGGAGGCAGAGAAAGGCAAAGGCTGAAGAACTGTTCCAGATTTAAAGAGACATCAGAGCCAAACATAAAGCATAATCCTGGAAGGCATTCAAGACCGAAGGCATCTTGAATCAGAAGGGGAAGGAGATCTAACTGAGGTGGTTGGAGAATATGAACAGACTTCAGGTGTGGTTGTAGTAATTGATCAAGGTAGATCTCCTGTTTGGGATGATTACATCACAATTATGCTGGAGAGTGTCCTGGTTTTACAAGCTACACACCAGAGGATTTGAAGAGGGAGGGACATCATATCTGCAATTTTCCCATAACCATCCATAAAAATAATAATGATAATGGGTTCAGTTCAGTTCAGTTCAGTCACTCAGTCATGTCCAACTCTTTGCGACCCCATGAACCGCAGCACGCCAGGCCTCCCTATCCATCACCAACTGCCAGAGTCCACCCAAACCCATGTCCATTGAGTCGGTGATGCCATCCTACCATCTCATCCTCTGTCATCCCCTTCTCCTCCTGCCCTCAATCTTTCCCAGCATCAAGGTCTTTTCAAATGAGTCAGCTCTTCACATCAGGTGGCTAAATTATTGGAGTTTCAGCTTCAGCATCAGTCCTTCCAATGAACACCCAGGACTGATCTCCTTTAGGATGGACTGGTTGGATCTCTTGCAGTCCAAGGGACTCTCAAGAGTCTTCTCCAACACCATAGTTCAAAAGCATCAATTTTTCGGTGCTCAGCTTTCTTCACAGTCCAACTCTCACATCCATACATGACCACTGGAAAAACCATAGCCTTGACTAGACAGACCTTTGTTGACAAAGTAACGTCTCTGCTTTTTAATATGCTGTCTAGCCTTCCAAAGGCTTTTAATTTCATGGCTGCAATCACCATCTGCAGTGATTTTGGAACCCCCAAAAATAAAGTCTGACACTGTTTCCACTGTCTCCCCATCTATTTCCCATGAAGTGATGGGACCAGATGCCATGACTTTAGTTTTCTGACTGTTGAGCTTTAAGCCAACTTTTTCACTCTCCTCTTTCACTTTCATCAAGAGGCTTTTTAGTTCCTCTTCACTTTCTGCCATAAGAGTGGTGTCATCTGCATATCTGAGGTTACTGATATTTCTCCCAGAAATCTTGATTCCAGCTGTGCTTCTTCCAGCCCAGCGTTTCTCATGATGTACTCTGCATATAAGTTAAACAAGCAGGGTGACAATATACAGCCTTGACGTACTCCTTTTCCTATTTGGAACCAGTCTGTTGTTCCATGTCCAGTTCTAACTGTTGCTTCCTGACCTGCATATAGGTTCCTCAAGAGGCAGGTCAGGTGGTCTGGTATTCCCATCTCTTTCAGAATTTTCCACAGTTTATTGTGATCCACACAGTCAAAGGCTCTGGTGTAGTCAATAGAGCAGAAATAGATGTTTTTCTGGAACTCTCTTGCTTTTTCGATGATCCAGCGGATGTTGGCAATTTGATCTCTGGTTCCTCTGCCTTTTCTAAAACTAGCTTGAACATCTGGAAGTTCGCGGTTCACGTATTGCTGAAGCCTGGCTTGGAGAATTTTGAGCATTACTTTACTAGTGTGTGAGATGAGTGCAATTCCAGTAGGATTTACTAAATATCAAACCCTTAAAAGTAGAACTGTTCCTGGCTATAATGATTAGTAATTAATGGGGAATAAAAAGGAAAAGCAAAAATGAAATACATGATTTTTTTTTTTAAATGAAAAGCTTATGCCAGCTCTGGGGAAATGTGTCAAATACCCAAAGATCTGCTGACAGAGGCTGACTGAGGCTGCTGGATTTTTCAGTAAAAGTGAAAAACAATTTTCATTTGAAGCAGACAAATGCTTTGGTTAGGCAGGGAATGTGTGGCTGTCCAGTAGAAAAGATAATTGGGGAGTTACATTTCGGTGTCTTTTGTACCAAATTCTTCAGGCTTTCTTTATTGAGATTTGTCATTAAATCATGATCTTTTTCACAAATACCTTAAAATGTTAGCATTTTAAAACTCTGGTACATTGGAACTAGCTGCTATTTTCACTTACTCATCAAAGCATTTTTTTAATATATAACTCCACAGAATTATCTTTCTAGAGTATTGATTCATTTGCCAATGATCCTTCCCTGCTGCACATATTTCCTGTTTCTGTTTTAGTTTAAGCATATGTATCTATTATCTATTTTATAAATATTCTGTTTCTAGACTCTTTACCAACAAAGGACATTGTATCTTTTTGAAATGCATACACAATGCTGCCTCCACTGGCCTTATAAGTTGTACACTGGTCATAGCAGAGGGCTCTGGTTTAAATTCCCAACTCCTTCACTATCTTCTTGACCTTGGGAAATGTACTTATCTTCACTAGCTTTAATTCCCTCAAATGTTAAATACAGGAACGTATTGTGATTCATTTCAGTGAGCTACTTCTATAATTCATCCTTCCCCTGGGGTTACACTAAATATTTTAATTCTTCTCTTGGGATTTCACTATGTAATTAGTTTAAATCACATATATTAAGGTCATTGAAACTTAACACTAAGACAGAAAGATGTAAACTCTTTAGGAAAGCAGGAACTTAGGAATTATCCATCATACCCCTCATTTATCTCTAGGGCTTTTCTAGTTACATTAATGATATTTACTGAATAGTTAAGGGCTAATTTTAGGACCTAATTCTGTATAAGGTGGTCCTTCCCTGTGGAACCTACATCCTTGGGATGCTGTGCTGATTATATGAGAGAGTGCACGTGTACACCGAATGCAGTATCTGACACATAGAATGTCCTCAGTAGATATGGTTATCATTATTATTGGTGGGAGTTATTCCTGATCCTCCCTTTTACTAAAAGCCATGCTGCTCTTAAGAACAGAGGCAAGTAATACACTTCACTTGCACAACTGAGACTGGAGAGAAAGGCATAAAACACCATTCCTTGAATAACCTTCACGAGGACAGACACAAGAACTCCAAACAAGGAAATGTCACTGGCAACACTAAAACCCAATGTCCTTCCTTGTTCTCCCTGGTACTTTTTTTGGAGAAATACTCTGCTCTATTTCCACACTGCTTCCAATCTAGTCTTTACAGTTCGCCTCTTCTTACCTTAGCTCAATGGGTGATAAGCCCATCACAAGACTTAGATTACTGTATAAAATATCACTCAACTGAGAATTCATTTGTTCCTCACTTCTTCCACTCAGTTCCATCCTCTCATGAACAGAGATGCATGCACCTTTCCTGTCCCTAATTTCTTTCTCTGAAGAGGTAAGAAATCCTCATTTCTGTTGCTTCTATCCAGTGTTAAAAACAGATCTATTTTTGCTTTACTAAGTTTTTCCAATTTAATGGTTAAGAACTTTTGCTTTTAACCCACTGATCTGGTTAGCTCTTCTGTGCATTTCTAAAGAGGCCCCAGGAACTTGGTATTTTGTGAAAGACTATGTTTTCGCCCAGAGTTAAAGAAATCTCATCATTGTATCCAATATGGACAAAGCATTTTTCTATATTAGAGATCACCACGTAGATTTATGCTATTATGACTTCTGTATTAGTCACTAGAGGATATCCAGGCTTTTAGCTACATACAAATGACTCCCTCCTTAGAAAAGCAGTCTAAACACAAATGACTGTCAATAGCTAGCTTGTTTAAACCCTATTAGGAGTTATGCTAATAATGGGCAATTTAAGCACAATGAGACCTGACATTCTTCTTTATTTAAAACCATTTGCCCAGCTTCTTAAATCTTAAAAAAAAAAAAAAAATTAAAAAGCAAAAATGACTTAAATGACCTGGGAGGTACAGAATTGTAAGACAAACAAATAGAAAGTAGGTTTGTAAAAATCCTTCTTGATGCTATTCTCTCATAGTGTTAAACTATTAGATGAACAGAACGGGGTGTTGCAAAAATATTTCATTATCCACTCACCACAACTCTACTTCCGCTGCTTTGTCAACTCTTGCCACGCCAGACCAAAGCTAAAGACACTGCCGCTTCAGGTTTTCCTCAAGTACCTGAGCTACATTTGGTCATTAAAAGTTGGCAGATATTTGAAAAGTTTTCTGACTGGGAACAATGCCTTTAACCTTTGGGGATTGAGAGGAGAAACAAGGTATGTCTTCTGTCTAGAGTGACCACTGAACCATGGATGATTTATGATTCCTAGGAGAAATGTATCAAGCACTGATCGGCCTTCTTTAGCCTGTCTTTGGGTCTTCATGTTTGAATTAAACACACACAAGAGATGGGAAATGATGTAAACCAATGTTACAGGGTGGTTTATTTGAAGCCAGAAGACCTCATTCCTGTGTTCAGCTCTTTTCAGGTCACTAGAGTTGAATAGAAAAAAAAAAAAAAATTCTCTTCATCCCTTCTAGGTTATTTGGTCTAATAAACTGACATAAAACAAATTAAGAGGACAAAAACACATTTAATGTCCTTTGTGTGAGAGCCCCTTAAAAATATGAGACTCAAGAAAGTGACCAAAGAAAGCAGCTAAATTTGTGAAGAACTGACAAGACAAAAGGGTTTATGCATGGGGTAGTAAACTGGTGAAATAACATGGTTTATAGAGCCTCCTTGGCCCTAAATTTCCTATCTTTGGAAAGATAAGAATGCCTTCAACCCTCCTGCTACAGGGAGGGTACCTTCCACGTGGGAGACTTATCTCCTGTTTTCAGGGGACAAAGCAGGGTCAGAGTGTGCTTCTTACACTGATGTTTCTCAAGTATCTTTAATTTCAAATAATCAGTGTACCAAAGTGGCATATTTTGAAGAGGTGTATTCTGTTTCCTTTCACTAGCAAAGCTTTTTGTTTGGACTCTGTGTAAGTGACCCAGGAATCATTAAGGCCAAATGAATCCACAGCTTACATGTTTGCTGAAACTGAGTAGTTTCTTTCTATATTTTCCTGCTTTTGTAAAAGTCTGGAAGGTTTGGCTGAAGCACAACTTCTCTCAGAGCTGTGATGGTCCTACTTTGCTGATTCCTTGTACCATGCTTAACCTCCCTTCTTCTAACCTGTTGGTAATTCAACAACTTACTACTTCTTCATTCACCTGTATGTATTTATTTATCACATTATATGAATTTATTGCATATATATGTTAGGAACTATGGAAACACGAAGATATAGCTATGAATGATAGCCTGTCTCTACATTCAGCAAACTAACAATTTAGTAATGATGACAAACAAATATAATTGTTTTATTACAACAAATAATTGTTATAACTCAGTCTTTTATGAGCCATGGCAAACATAGTGTTGGGAGGCATGGCAATCCTAAAGAAGATAAAGGAATTTAACTTGGGAGGGCTGAAGGCTTCCCAGAGGAGGTGGTTCTCTAAACCAAGATCTCAAAGCTTAGTGGATGTTTTAAGGAGAGTTGAGGAAACAGCATAGCGTCTCTCCAGAATCTTTGTGATTATTTCATATTCATTTCTCTCTCCCATTCATGTTTGTTGAATTACCATATTCATTCACTTATATTGGAAGATGGGTAAGCAGAGCTGACCTGCTTACCATATATCAAGGGATTTCTGAAAATGAAGAATGGGTCAGAGAAGGAAAAAAAGTGTCAGTTTAGATGCCAGAAATTTAAAGCTTGTTGCTAGGCCATTCAGAGAAGGCAATGGCACCCCACTCCAGTACTCTTGCCTGGAAAATCCCATGGACGGAGGAGCCTGGTAAGCTGCAGTCCATGGGGTCGCTACAAGTCGGACATGACTGAAATGACTTAGCAGCAGCAGGAGCTAGGCCATTAGCTTCAGGTCTGTTATTTTTAGGTTCCATTTCTTACAGCTGAAAGAGTTCAGGGGTGGCCTGAAATGATCAAACTGGTTTAGAGGAGATGCTCAAGGGGATTCATCAGCATAAAGCATCACTTGTGGTTATTTATACTGGTCCCTTTCACTCTGCTCCCTGAAGACAGGACTATAAGAGCCTAGATTCCTTCAACTGGGAGCAATATATTGGACTCAGACAATCATCCTTGGACAAAGTATTTAAACTCCATAGGCATCCTTTCCACTATTCATAACATGCCAACATGTATACCTAATTATTGGATTGTTGTAAGAAACATCTGTAATTATACTAATTCTAAAGAACAGAGTAATGCATATAGTAAGTGCTCATTTATGTAATTATTTTAACATAATCATAATTTATGCATTTATTATCATAATCAGTAGTATTATATAGAAAGCAATCTCAACTCACACTTCAGCAGCCTATAAACAAGTGCTTTCCAAAATTCTTTGATAATACCACCAGCAGTTAAGAAAAGTAAAATTTAACACACACATGAAATTTATATACATATTACATCTATCTTTATATTGATATATTTTAATTTTAAAATGTACACTAAAGTATATTAAAGTTTAAAATGTACGAGATTAAAAAATAGAAATGGAAATTCTAGTGTTTTTACCCTGCATATTGTATTCCTTTATAACACCCAGTGAAGGGAGCTTAATTCACTTGTACTCCTTTCAGAGCATCTAGCATATTGCTGAACATATAGTTCCCAATCTGTCAGGCTCCTCTGTCCATGGGATTCTCCAGGCAAGAATACTGGAGTGGGTAGCCATTTCCTTCTCCAGGGGATCTTCCCAACCCAGGGGTTGAACTTGGGTCTCCTGCATTGCAGGCAGATTCTATACTATCTGAGCCACCAGCGAAGCTCAGTTATCCAAAGATTACTTGATAATATACAGTTAGTAGTCTATAAATATTTGTGAAATACATGAATGATGCAATGAAGAATTACATCTTTCAAAGGGTTGCTGGTTCTAGGCTATATACATAAAATAAGTAAAGAGATATATATTCATAAGTCTCTTTCATACTCTATTACAATGATATAGTAGGATATTTGAAGTTACAGGGCAGCCTTTCCTTGGATTAGGTTGCATTTTAATTATTTTAATCAAATATGTGTGAATTTTAGGACACCAAACGGCAAAGGACACCAGAGATTGGCCATGGGACTTCACAGGCTTTTTGTTCACTATGTGATGTCTGAAATATTCATATGCTACCAACACTGTGGTCATTTATCTGCCTGGTGGTGGGTCAACTTTACCAGAAGGATGCTGGGCTCCAGAAACAACAGGAATCTTTGGTACTTGGACCCTGATGATGACACATTGGTTGTTCCTGCTCCAAGTTCCTCCAGGTCCCCCCCAGATTGCTGATGTTGTACATCATTTTATTCTAACCCTTTGGCAAGACTGTAGACTAGATGTAACTTTTAGTAAAACCCCTGTAGACTTTTGCCCATATTAAGAAGTACTATGATTTTCCTTGACGTTATTTGGAAATGAAAGGGCACACACAGATGTGCAAGTATAATTCACTCTTCTTGGAACCACTATGAATATAGTGGTTAAAGGAAAGGTCACAGTGATTTGGATGGTCATACTTTGGTTACCAAAACAAAATGTCACAAAATATATTACTTTTTTTTACTTTCTAAGAAAGAAGAAGACATTGCTAAAGGGAAGCTGCAGGATGCTCAAATTCTATCTTAAGAGTTTCCTCAGGATCTCTGAAACATACAGCAGAGTGACGGACTAGACTTTCCCACTTCTATGGTGGGTGATGTGCATGTCTCTGGTATTACAACTAGATGTGGTTTCTCATGGTCTCAGTGAGACCGAATTTTTTTAAAGTTATCTTCCCATAACACATCTTCTACACAATGGGGACAAGGAATAGAATAACTGTAGTAAAACCTGCTGCTTAGGACAAAGGAGAGTGGGAATTACCCCATAGTCACTAACCAGTACCAAACATTAACTCTTCCTGGATGGGAGCAGCAAATATGCCCCAATGGTTTGGTTATTCAATATGGTAGCTCTCTTGGGAAATCTCCTTGTCCTTCACACTCCATGCTTACAAATTTGCCCTCTGAGGGGATCATCTCTAAAGTTTAAATTCAGGTTGATGTCCTTCCTAGAGGATGCATGACTTTTACAGCCTACTGTATTTCACTGTGAGTCTGAAGGTACAGGATGAGAAGTATGTGAGGCAAGGGGAGATAAGGTTGTTTTAAACAAAAGCTATCTTTGACCATGTCAGGTCTAAGGTCTCTTTGGATATGGAGAGCTTCCTCAGAAGCCAGGTAGGCATCCACCTATTTACTTCCAGTAAATTCCTTGAGTAAAAGAGTCAAAGATCTCAACTAATCCTCACCTGTAGACTCTCATCATTTACTTTCTGGTCCCTGTGCTCTGGCTATTCTCTAAACTTAGGTTACTGACAGCCACTTAAAAGAATGTAAACCACTAGGCTTAACTAGAAAGACCACCTTCCTAGCCTGCTCTTAGTCCTCCTATTTTTCTGAACACTGAGGCTGTAACTTTGCCACAGCTCACTGTAACAGTTTAAAACAGGGGAACAGAAACAGTTGTTTTTCTTCAGTTTACAAAGGGACAAGTTATTACAGGGTTTCACCCTTAGAAACTCCTATTCTTAGTTTAAGCATTTATACATATAGCAATCTATCCTTAAGAAAAATGTGCATAACTTCTTGTTTCAGTTTGGATAAAATTTGGTTACTAGGACATTTATAGAAAAGAGAACATTATTTTTTTTAAATAAAGGAGACCTGAAAAAGCCTCCAGTAGAAGTAGGGGCCAATGTTTCTGGGAGAGCCCTGGAGGGACTCCAAACTCAAGTAGGAAACATAGCATTTGGAAGTGCACAGACAGGCATTTATCTTCTGAAGAGCGGTGCCAGGTGCCCTGACATCCTCAGGCATGCAGGTCAATGCCAGGCTTGAAGCTAGCCTTAATGGCAGGGATAAAGCAGGGCTGTGCTTCACAGAAATTGAAAGATCTGCCTAAGGATAATTATGGTTTCTAATGGGAATATTAACAAGCCAGGAAAAGGTCTTATATTCTAATCTCTTCTGGAGGAGTGTCATAGAATTCTAAGATTGCCCTATGACTTCTGCCTCCTAGTGTAGTGTCCAAGATTAGGGTACATTATATAATAAAAGAGGCTTTACAGATGTAATTATGGTTAATCAGATGACTTTGAGTTTCAAACTATGAGAAGCATTTGATGTGAAAGAGATTCTCCATTTCTGGATGCATACACATATTAAGAATGCAGACAGCCTTTAAGAGCTAAAAGTGGCCCCCAGCTGACACTGTGAAGAAAAAAAGACCTCAGTTCTACAAGTACAAGGAATTGAATTCAACAAACAACCCGAAAGAACTTGAAAGTGGATTCTTCCTCCAGGTCTCTAGACAAGACCTCAATCTGGCAATCCCTTGATTTTGGCCTATGAGACCTGGAGACCCCAGTATGTGAAGCCTGACTCTGATCCATGAAAACTATGAGATAATAAATTTGAGTTATTTTTAATTGCTAAATCTTCAGTAATTTGTCATGGAGCAAGAGCAAACTAACACAAGTACGGAAATATGATCTGCCATTTTCCTGGCCAGTACACTCCAGAGAGAATCTTACCATGTACACAGTGCTCTAGGTAACTTCATCATTGAGTGTGGAGGCTTCTTCAAAACATACCCAATGGTGAAGAACAGTTCACTATCAATGGCAAGTGAAGTTCAGATCAGCTTCCGATAATAATCCAACATTATTATTTATACTAACAAACTCATTTATTTAAAATCTGAAAAGATGACGCTGTTAAAGTGTTGCATTCAATATGCCAGCAAATTTGAAAACTCAGCAGTGGCCACAGGATTGGAAAAGGTCTGTTTTCATTCCAATCCCAAAGAAGGGCAATGCCAAAGAATGTTCGACTTACCTTACAACTACACTCATTTCACATGCTAGTAAGGTTATGCTTAAAACACTTCAAGCTAGGCTTCAGCAGTATGTGAACCGAGAACTTCCAAATGTACAAGGTGGGTTTAGAAATGGCAGAGGAACCAGGAATCAAATTGTCAACATTAGTTGGATAATGGAGAAAGCAAGGGAATTTTTTTTAAAAAGCCTACTTCTGTTCCACCGACTACATTAAAGCTTTTGACTGTGTGGATCACAACAAACTGTGGAAATTCTTAAAGAGATGGGAATACCAGACCACCTTGCCTGCCTCATGAGAAACCTGTATGCATGTCAAGAAGCAACAGTTAGAACTGGACATATAACAACAGACTGGTCCTAAATCGGGAAAGGAGTACGTCAAGACCGTGTGTTGTCACCCTGCTTATTTAACGTATGTGCAGAGTACATCATGCAAAACGCCAGGCTGGATGAATCACAAGGTAGCCTCAAGCTTGCTGGGAGAAATATCAACAACCGCAGATATCCAGGTTATATCTGAGATATAAGTAGACGATACCACTCTAATGGCAGAAAGTGAGGAGAAACTAAAGAGACTCTTGATGAGTGTGTAAGAGGAGAGTGAAAAAGCTGGCTTAAAACTAAACATTGAAAACACTAAGATCATGGCATCCAGTTCCATCACTTCAAAACAAACAGAAGGGAAGAAGTGGAAGTAGTGAGAGATCTTATTTTCTTGGGCTCCCAAATCACTGTGGACAGTGACTGAAACCATGAAATTAAAACACATGTTCCTTGGGAGGAAAGCTGTGACAAACCTAGACAGACAATGTACTAAATAAAGAAGCAGAGACGCCACTCTGCTGACAAAGGTCTGTATAGTCAAAACTATGGTTTTTCCAGTAGTCATATACGAATATGAGAGTTGGACCATAAAGAAGACTGAGCACTAAAGAATCAATGCTTTCAAACTGTGGTGCTGGAGAAGACTCCTGAGAGTCCCTTGGACAGCAAGGAGATCTAACCAGTTAATCCTAAAGGAAATCAGCCCTGAATATTCATTAGAAGGACCGATGCTGAAGCTTGAACACTTTGGCCACCTGATGCAAAGAGCTGACTCATTAGAAAACCAACTCTGATGCTGGGGAAGACTGAAGGCAAAAGGTGGGGGGCGGGGGAGTGGGCGCAGAGGATGTGATGGTTAGATAGCATTAGCAACTCAATTGACATGAATTTGACCAAACTCCAAGATATATAGTAAAGGACAGAGGAGCCTGGTGAGCTGCAGCCCATGAGGTCGCAAAGAGTTGGACATGACTTAGCGACTGGACAACAACAACAATAATGTTATTAATATAAGCAATGTTTAGGAGACCAAGGTTCAGCAGACATTTGAGGAAAACTAATAGTCAAATTGGAAGAGGCACAAGCTAGAATCAAGATTGCTGGAAGAAATATCAATAACCTCAGATATGCAGATGACACCACCCTTATGGCAGAGAGTGAAGAGGAACTAAAAAAAACCTCTTGATGAAAGTGAAAGAGGAGAGTGAAAAAGTTGGCTTAAAGCTCAACATTCAGAAAACTAAGATCATGGCATCTGGTCCCATCACTTCATGGGAAATAGATGGGGAGACAGTGGAAAGTGTCAGACTTTATTTTGGGGGGCTCCAAAATCACTGCAGATGGTGACTGCAGCCATGACATTAAAAGACGCTTACTCCTTGGAAGGAAAGTTAAGACCAACCTAGACAGCATATTAAAAAGCAGAGACATTACTTTGTCAACAAAGGTCCATCTAGTCAAGGTTATGGTTTTTCCAGTGGTCGTGTATGGATGTGAGAGTTGGACGGTGAAGAAAGCTGAGTGCCAAAAAATTGATGCTTTTGAACTGTGGTGCTGGAGAAGAATCTTGAGAGTCCCTTGGACTGTGAGGAGATCCAACCAGTCCATCCTAAAGGAGATCAGTCCTGGGTGTTCATTGGAAGGACTGATGCTGAAGCTGAAACTCCAGTACTTTGGCCACCTCATGTGAAGAGCTGACTCATTGGAAAAGACCCTGATGCTGGGAGGGATTGGGGGCAGAAGGAGAAGGGGACAACAGAGGATGAGATGACTGGATGGCATCACCGACTTGATGGCCATGAGTTTGAGTAAACTCCGGAGTTGGCGATGGACAGGGAGGCCTGGTGTGCTGCAATTCATGGGGTTGCAAAGAGTTGAACACGACTGAGCGACTGAACTGAACTGAATAGTCAAACTAAAAGTTCTGAGAAGAGCAAATATTTCCACAAGAATAAATATATATAATTTAGAGAATAAGAGACAACTTTCAAAAGCTTAAAACTAGCAAATTCAAAGGGATTTGAAAGGAGAAAAGACTAGTATAAAAAGACAGAAAACAAAGAACAGAATGCAGTCCTTGAAAAGTCAAATTGTGGTTGCTGATCTTTTTTTTTTTTAATCATTAGAAAAAGCAAAAATAAAGTTTAAGGAATTCTCTCAGAATACGATGAAAACAAAATACAAAGTGAAAATATGAATCATGTGGCATGATTTTCCAATTGATGGAGTGTTAATAAAAGTTAAGCTTTTTATTTTGACAGTTAAAACATTATTGTATCCACAGGTTAGAAGTCTATATTTCCTTCTCTACTTGTTCAATCATGCTACCAAATTTTTCATAAGCACTATTTACAAATAATTACGCAAATTTGATAAATTGTTCTTTTTAATTTTTAGAATTATTTAAAGCATGTAAGACTTCAGTGAGAGAAGACAATGTAAGTGCTATCGGGTCAGCTTTCTCATACTGGGATTAATTTTTTTTTCTCTCCTACTCTCCATTCTTCTGATGTATGATTCCCCTGAGAACTGCTCCTTCTCTAAAATCACAACTTCCAGTGTCTCATTCTCTGACCACATCCTTCCATATTACTCTCTTTAGTATCCTCAACACTCTGTACCAACACTTCAAAACCACGACTCTAGTTCATTTCCTACTGTCCACCACACCCTGTATTCCCACTGTCCTTAAGCAGCCTCAGCTTCCAAAATCCATCATCTTTCCCTTAGAATAACCGTTTATTCTCTGTCCTCATTTCTTCTCCTGTGCTTGCCTAGCTAACTCTCAGTCTTAGGAGCGATACTCCGGGGGAAATTAAAAGAAAAAACAACTTTCAAAATCATATTGGCTTGGTTAACTTCTTGTTGGGAAATTCTTGGGAAATCCTACTGCATTTCTCTAGTTTGTTTGCTGTCACACTCTCCAAAATGACTCCCTCATAACTTATTTCTCCTTAAATCATCTACACTCTACCACCATTTTCTCTCAACTAATGGCCTTGCTCAATACTTTTCTGGTAAATGAATATAATCAGAGAGTAGCTACTTTTTGTGCCACTTCATTTATATGCATATGTACCCATATGTTGTGCTTTTCCTCAATGACAATGAATAAAGACCCTTACCTTATCTGTGCCAAAGATCATTCCTTACTCACACTTTTTTCTCTGTGTCTCTTCTCCTCTTGTCATATTAGATGTAACAGCTACTTGAGTTTTATCCTTTCTACTCTACATCAGCATTTTCTCCCTCTCCATTGAATTATTCCCACAAAGATACAAATATGTTCTAACATCACCTCTCTGGTAAGTACATTATTTCTTAACTCTCCTTCCTAGCTAAACTTCCTAAAGTTGCTCTGTAAGTTTCTGTCTCCATTGCCTTGCATCCCTTCTTTCACCCACTCCATGACAACTCCTATATCTCACTTCTCTGAGAACGCACTTGAGAATGACTTCCTCGTGGCTGGGCCAACAGCCGCTGTCCTCACTTGATATCTCAGCAGTTTTGGATACCGTTCACCTATACCCTCTTTCTTGAAACACTTTCTTTGGGTGTCCTTGTATGCCCCTGTTTTCCCTCCCTTCTTATTGGCCAATTCTCAGAATCTGTGGCTCGTTTGTTCTCAGCTTGACATCTAAATGTAAAAGCACTCCAAGACTCCTTAAATCACTTCTCGTTTTCACCTTCCCACTCTTTCCTTAGATGATCTCATTCAGTCTCACTGCTTTACATGCAAACTATTTATGAGTCATTTATAAATATGCATCTCAGGTATGACGCCTTCTGGAATATCTTACCACCTCCTGCATATTTTACTGCCTACTTACCAGCAGCGCCTAGGTGCCTCTTGGCATCACTATCATGCTACATTGTTTATCTCAACATTTTCATCTAAGCGGGCTTCTCTTGAGTTTTCCTATCTCAGCAAAGAGCACCACCCACTGTCCAACTTATATGACTTCTCTGTCATCTTTCATTTACATCTGGCTTCCAGTTCATCTGCAAGTTCTCTGAGCTCCATCCTTAAAACATACCCCAATTAGGGTCTAATCATCACGATTTTTCACTTCAACTACAGCAATAATTTCCCAGATGGTCTGATGCCCTTCCCACCTACCATCCATTCTCCGCACAGTTGAAATAAACTCTTAGAAGTGGTCTTAGAACTCAGACCATGTTCCTGTGCATCCATCCCATGCCCAAAGCCTTCCAAAGACTTCCCATCATGCTTGAAACAAAATCCAAACTCTTTACCCTTTTAAAATTCCTATGCTATGGTCTGATACCTGCCCACCATACTGACCTCACCTCTTAGCACCCTCTCTTTCCTGCCCCTTTCTCACTCTCTAAATTTGATAAAGTCATTAATATTTATCAAATATTTAGAAGTATGAAAGAAATAACCAGAAGAATTAAAAGCATAACAAAAAGTTTAAATGAATGTACCCATGATTATGGAGCTTCTCAGGTGATGGTAGTGGCAAAGAAACCACCTGCCAACGCAGGAGACATAAGAGACACAGCTTCAATTCCTGGGTTGGGAAGATTGCCTGGCAAAGGGAAGAGCAACCCACTCCAGTATTTCTTGCCCGGAGAATCCCATGGACAGAGAAGCCTGGTGGGCTACAGTCCATAGGGTCACAAAGAGTCAGCCACAACTGAAGCGACTTAGCACGCACCCATGCCCCCATGATACGTAAGATACTAACATTAGGGGAAGCTCAGAGAAGGGCCCATGAGAGTGCTCTGTACTACCTTTACAACTTTTCTGTAAATTCACATTTATCCCCAATTTTTAAAATTATATAAATAAAAAGCAGAATTTGGTGAAAGCACCCATATTTTGGAAATATGACAGATGAGTGGAATGTAAATAGAGTTTTTATTTTATGCTTTTCATATTATTTGATTTTCTTCATGTGTGCATGTCTTTAATTATGATGATGACTATGAAAAAGAAGACAATGGTGCTGCTGCTGATAGTGATGAGTGAAAGCTTTGAAACATTTTAAAAATATTTTTTAAGTAGCACTTGTTAAGATGTTTGAGTAAAGGGCATCATCCCAAGGAAAGAAGGGAAGAAGGGAAATGGAAGGAGGGAGGGAGGAATAAAGGATTATTTGATGAGTAGGGCTAGGTCCTGGTCATGCCTGATGTTGAAATGGGTCTTCTATGGTGACAAGGAGACCACAGTGGGAATCTTCAAGACTGGTTGCACCTTATGACTCATTTCAACTGGAGCTGTACTCCAACCAGATGCTGTTTTCACTGAAATCGAGTCTAGATCCCAAATAAAAGCTACTGACGCAGGCACATTGTCAGGCCTCGGTCTAATGAGCTGAGGACAAGAGCCCAGTCCCAGGTCTTATGTTCACACAGGCACATACAGCAGAGACACAGGAAAAGCAAAATCATAGATCAAACAAATTAATAATTAGAGGGAATATGCCAACCTAATAAATTGGTCCCTTCCCTGTATTTGTTTTCTTCCCTGTATTTGATACCACAACTGAGCATCATAAAAGCACTCACAAATTTAGTGTCTTACAGTTTCTTGGGTCTAACAAGGTCCTGCTTGGCTTAAGCCAAGGTGTGGGCAGGAGCAGCTTTGGTTCTGGAGGTCCTAGGAGAGAATCCACTTCCTCACTTTTCCAGTATCCAGAGGCTGCCTACATTCCTTTGCTCATGACCTTTCCCATCTACGAAGCCAACAAGGGTGAGTTGAGTCCTTCTCACACTACCATCTCTCTGGTTCTCTTCCAGCAACACAGCAGTCTCTCTGATGAGCCACAGCTGGAAAAGGTTCTCTGCTCTCATGGGCTCATGTGATTAGACTGGGCCCCAGTGGATATTCTCTCCAAGTCCATAACCTGACCCACATCTGCGAAGGGCCTTCTGTCACATAAGGTAGCATACTTATAGGTTCCAGGTGAGTAAAATGTGGACATCTCTGGGGGCAATTATTTAGCCTACCACACCTCCCAGCTTCTGCAATTCCTTCTAGAAATCCAAGTCCATATTCTTTGTGATCCTATTTCTGTACTGACCCAGATGGTTTTAGGGACTGGGTGGATGTCCCTGTAGGTATTCTGCCTCAACCTGCAAATGACCGTGATGAGAAAGGTGGGTGGGCTGACATGGGACAAGCACGGTGATTAAAATGATTGTTTGCAATGTTACTCCTCTTTTATCATTTTAAAAATATAATATTTAGGAAAATCAGCTGCTACCTTTATATGAGGTGGCTTTTTATATCTAATTCTCAAAGCAACCTGGTAATTATGAAGATGAGAATCACACAATGAAATTTAATTTCACCAGGATAATAACAAGAGAAAAAACTCCTTTTTTTTTAATTTCCCAGGAAGACTGGAAATTATTCTTTCCCATCCTCCTTTGCAGTTTCTAGGCTCTGCTCCCATAATGGATTTTTATCTGTTTTATAAGTAATTTCCTTAATATTTCAATGGTCACAGATAGTAAGAAATGCGTGTCTCTTTAGGAAACATATATTTCATCAGTGCTGTCACAGACTAGAGTCCCAGAGCTTGTAGACTGATGTTTTTGCCCATTTTTGCTATCAGACCCATAGCACAGAAATAAATGTGTTGTCTGTTGGGAACTTTAATGAAATTGAAAATGTAATAACATTTTTCAATGTCAATAAGCTCATTTTCTTGTTTAGATGCTAATGTTGGTTTTTCCTGAGGATTCCATTCTCTAATTGTGAGTCAGGACTTTTTTTTTCCTAGGTTCAAACACTATTTCAGAGAACAGCTTGAATTATGCCAGGTGGTTTTCAGCCCAAGATAGAACTAGATATTTTTATTTGCCTAAAACCGATGGCATGGGCAAGGAGATGTGAGAGGAAGAGTTTAAGTGGAGCCCTTCAGCTTTACTAAAAAGTGTTCACCTTGACCTTGAGGGCTTACCGGGTGCCAAGCATGGTACTAGGCATCAAGCACCCTCTATCTGTGCTGGCACTAGTTTGCTGGCACTAATACTATCGTTCTTTCCATTTTACTGATGAAGAAATAAACTCAAAGAGGCAAGTAACCCACCCAAGTTTCTACAGTGAGCATGTTAGGCAGAGTTAGGGTCTCACTGACATCTGACTTCAAATCTGCCTGTTTCCACCAGCACTCAATCCTCGATGCTACTGCTTACACCCATCCTCTGAGCAGACCCTGGGGTGAAGCAGCAGGGAGGGAATGCCTTTCTGTCTCTCACTCTCTTCCATCTCTGTTTGTTTCTGTATCAAATTTTGAATTCTACCATCTGGCAATTCTACAACACTTTCCCCAGGTTCAGATTAGTTTCTGTTTCCCACTCCAGGTGTCCAAGTTGTTTTTATTTTTTTAAAAACCATGAAATCAGATCTTGGTGAATTCATGTTCTTTTGGGCCCCTCTGCCACTCATTATTTTTTCCTTCTTTTCTCTCCTCTCATAGTTAACTCCTGTTATAAACACCTGTTTCACTAGTAGTTGCCTAACATCTTTGAACGCCTTCCCCTTTTTAGAGACAGTCCTCTCCTTATGTCTAATGTATAATTGTTTGCATCATGACTTCTAACACCAGCTCTCTGCTTCTGCTTAGTCACTCAGTCGTGTCCGACTCTTTGCAAACCCATGGACCATAGCCCACAAAGCTCCTCTGTCCATGGGATTTCCCAAGCAAGAATATTGGAGTGGGTTGCCATTTCCTCCTCCAGGGGATCTTCCCAATCCAGGGATCAAACCTGCACCTCATCAAAATATTTTGATGAACTAAGATGTAGGCACAGCACATTTACAACAGTGACTTTTTGCTAGTAATCATCATGCCCTGAGCATCGTCCTGGCTCATTAGACCTACTGATAATCCTGCAAACTAGCTAATGAGTTCTACTTCTACCAAAACTAACTAGAGCAGAGTCTGTGGTTTTCAGCTAAGAATCATCTCCTTAGCAATTTCCTCAGAAAGGATAGTTACAATCTTTTCCGTTCTTCTCAAATGTAGCGAGCCAACAACATCCTCTTCTACCTTTTGGAGTAACAGTCAATAAACACCAGTTCCTTAAGTCTTGCTCTCCATCACCTTAAAATTTCTTACTTTCATGAGCCTGCCCTTCCCTGTTTTTCCATCCTGAGTTCGAAGTGTCTGTGTTCCTTGTCAGTGATAAGTCTTCAGCCAGTGAGGTTGAACTTAATTAAGCCTTCTGTTTCCTTTGGAACATTATCTGTGACCCCCAACCCCACCCTTCTCACCTTACACCTTAAATCTCTTCCTTTTCCCTGGATCTTTCTTCTCAGCACACAACCTGGCTTGAGTTCCTATTCCTAACACTCCTATCTCTCAACACAGTTACTTCTTCAAGCTGCCATCTTAGTATTTCTTCCACTATCTCTTTATTTCTTCACTCACTCACTCCTAAACCCCTTATAATCTGGTCTCTACCAGCCAATTTACTAAAACTACTTCCACAAAGTTACTACAAAGTACCACAAAGTTAACACAAAGTTACCACAAAGTTACAAACCCTTAACATCCCAATCTCAATATGGCTTCCTCCTCAATATTCTCATATTCTTTGCCACAGTGACACTGATCAAAAACAACTCTTTTTTAAAACTAGATCTTCTTCAATTGGTAAATAAGCACTACACTGATTCTCTTACTTTGCCCCTACCAGCTATTTGTTCTCCTCCTCTAATTTAACATTACCTTTAAATTTCCATCACCAGTCCTCTAGATCCATGCCAGATCTTTGCTCCCAATGGCATCACACTTCAGTGATGTTCCCAAGTCAGCTAGCTGAGCATCCTCGATATTTTCCTTTTCTTTAACCCAGTCATGCGGTCAGTCACCAAGGTCTGCCTGTTCTATCCCATGGGTGTTTATCAATACTCCTTAAAACCCCTCAATGGTTTATCTTTGTTCTTAATTAAAATTCAAATTCTGTAACATGACTTATAAACTGGCCCCATTTACCGTCTCAGTTTGTCTTTTAAAAGAAATCTCCCCTCTATATAGACTTATAATATTTTCCCTTTTTCTTGAAAATCTGAAACATTCCACTCACTCTATCTGGAACAATATTATTCTTTTTCTTGACTTGACATAATTCTTATTCCTCCTTTATGTACTCAGCTTAGGTGTGGCTTTCTCTATAGTCTTTCTGGTCCTTTTCTCACTTTGTCCTGTATATTTCCATATGATTACACTGAATATTATGTATTAGAATTGCCTCTTATTATTTCCATATTTCTAATGAATAGTGACCTCTCTGAAGCAACTATATTATTTTCATTTGCCATCATATTCACAGTACTCAGAAAATAGCTGTTAAGTTAATGAATCCACTGATTTTTTTCTGTCTCATATATGTAAGTGTTACCCAGAAACCTAGCCTTGGTTTCACGCATAACTGAATTTTAAAAACTAATGACGTCATCTGAGCTTTTTCACTCTTTACATTTAGTCTGCAAGATGGCTACCAGAAGCCTCAGATACATATTCTGCCTGCTACCTCTCAAACTACTTACCCTTCCAGATTTATTTTTTCCTTTGTACTCCATCCAGGCCCATTCATACAACATTCTTTGTAGGCCACCAAATGAACATATCTTCTAGTTTCTGAGTTTTTGAACATGTCATTGCCTCTACCTACAATAATGTGAATAATTCCTACTCACACATCATCTCTGACAAAACTTTTTTCAATTGTCAAAACCAGTTCTGGTCCTCCTTCTAAATCAGCCTATAATAGATGGGTATCCCTATCAGAAACAGATCACACTGTATTATAATTACCTTGCCAATTTTCCCCAGATAGCTTTTCTTTATCTTTCCCTAGAACATAACATAGGGACTGGCACACTATAACTATTCAAAAATACATGTATATTTTTGGACCAAATTAGAAAGTGAAGTTTTATACTGGAGGACTTTAACGTCAAAATTCTTAAACAATAAACTCAGAAACTTGTCTCAGTCAACTTTTTCCTTAATAACGCTGCCTAACAAACCACACCAAAACTAAGTGGCTTAAAATCTCGAGACCTTATTTCTCTTTTCTGAGTTTGCAAGTCAGTTTCAGCGCAGTTTGGCTAGGTTGGACTCTAGGCTCTGGACTCTAGGATTCAGGTTGGGTTCTGATGTGCTACACAAAATTTTCATATTCTTTGGATCAGTATCCACCTGGAAATTTTCTTCGCTTGACGAATACAAGGGATCCAAAAGCTAATCCAAACCACATAAGCATAATGAAGGACACTGCTTGTGTCACATCTACTAACTTTCCAAGCTCAACATCAACAAAGCAAGGAAGCTGACCCTTCCCCCAGCAGGAATGGCAAGGGAATGAATCTGCTGAACAGTCGTCTACACCATTTCAAGTCCTGCTAAAGAATACCGGGAGGAATAGGTACTGAGCTTTCTCTACGGCAAAAAGCAGTAAACACAAATCCGATGTCCCAGACGTAGTAATGCACTTGCGTTATTTTGGTCTCAATTTCCAGTTGGCTTATGGGGGACTCCCTGGGATTTTAGTGAAGTGGCAAAAACAGAGATTTTTTTTTTTCATAGTATAACAGAGTTACAAAATATCAAACATGTTACCTGGGTCTTCAAATAATTTTATGATATAAAGTAACATCATAAAACTCAAACGTTCTTTGCAGGCATATGTTTGATCTAATCAGAATGTAGAAAGGAAATAAAAAATCAGTACAAGAATAGAAAATATCAAGCCTGAACATGAACCAGAAAATCTAATTCCATGTCTTCTCATAGACTCCCCTCTGTACATATTTACCACCTTCATGTAGTTGAATTTGTATCTGCCCTTCTCTGTGATGAGGGTGAGCAGAAGTGGCAATGGTTTTTGATTCAACACATATCTGAATATCACAGTTGGAATTCATTTTATTTGTTGATAAAATGTCCACTTATACCAATAAAATATCTATTTATACCAATAAGTTACACCTTTGCCAAGTACTTATTAGGGTATAAGAGATGAAGAAAATATTTTAAAAACTACATTTAGAAAAGGTGTGGATTTTTAACTGTGTTATTACATGAGGAAAATGTCCACATGACACACCAGTTTTTAGAATAGGAATCTGTACTCTCTAAGAAAACCTATCAAGAGCATCAACTAGACAGTTGTTTACCATGAAGAGGGGTTCCAAGCCAAGATAAATCTAACACATCAGAAGGTCAATTCTGACAAAGCAGCTTTGGAATTAAAAAGAGCTTAATTTATTTAGTGATTAGAGACAGGCAAATTAACATTATAAGGAGATACCAAGTGCTATCAAAGATACGGAGGAGCTAGAGTTTCCATAAATAGCTTGTGTGAAGATAAATTTGGTACAAGCACCTTTGAAAAGCATTGGCAGTACCAACTAAGTTTAAACATATCCACAGCCTGTGACTTGGCTATTAATACTCCAGGTCATAGACCTAACGAAAATAAACACTTGTGAGTACCAGAAACCATGTACCAAACTGTTTATAGCAACATCATTCACACTATCTTCATGCTGAAAACAATTTATATGTCAATCAAGAGAAGAACAAATTGATCGTGGTATAAAATGGATACTACACAGCAGCAGCAGCAATAGCAACAAAACACAAACTATTGTTACACATAGTAACAGTGTCACATCTCAGAAATATAATGAGGAATGAAAAGCAAAACACCAAAGATACATAGGACATGACTCTATGAATATCATGTTTCTGAAAACAGCCCAAACAAAGCTGGTGGGTCATCACGGAAGCAAGCAAGAAGAGAACTTCTGGGATGCTGGCTCTCTCTCTCTCCTGAGTAGTGATAACACGTACCCTCACTTTGCGCCAGTTCATCAACTATGCCTTTCTGATGTATTCATTTTTCTGGATGATCGCTTAACTTGGATAAAACGTCCACTAATTTAGAAAGGGAATAAACAAAAATAATCCCAGACTATTTACTGTGCTTAATGCTTTCCTAGTTTATATACCCTTTCATTCTCATATCTAACCTATGAAGCAAGTATGATTATTTCCAGGATGTAGAAGATGAATCTGAGGCTCAGAGATGTTCTGAGAAAGCTGAGGTTAGATAATATCTTGTCACTCTCATAAAAATCCCAACAGAGGCACTTGAAGCCTCACATTCAATTTTCCCTTCATGATCTGTTTTCAGAAAATTACTTGGGGGAAAAAAGAAAAGAAAATGATTTGCTAAATCTGTGACACAACACTAAAGTGTAAATGGAAAGATCATGGATGCAAAGGATGCCATAAACAATGGATACAGACGTTTGTTTGATGAAGAACATTCTAAAAGTGGACATACTTGGTAAAAGGGAAAAGTGGGAACCCTAGGGGATGCCAGTGAAAGCAAACTGCATCTCCCATTGTAAAATAGTAATCAGAAATGGGGGGCAGGGGGCTGGTGAGGGCTAAAAGTATGCTGGATGGATGTCGGTACAACTGGGATAGTCATGATCTAGTAGATGTATAACACAAGCCACAAATATAATTCAAAACTTTCTAGTAGCCACACTGAAAAATAGTAAAATTAAGCTGAAATTTAATTCAAGACTATATTTTATGTAATCCCACATATCCAAAATACTATGATGTTAAAATGATTAATGAAATATTATACATTCTTTTTCAAGTTAACTCTCAAAGTACAGTCTGTCCTTTACTCTTATGACATATCTCAATTATAATTTTTAATCCTTTAAATCTACATTTTGATATTTATTTAGGTTACAGTTGAAAAAGGAGATTCACATTCCTACCTTGTTCCAAATATTCTTAATCCTATAACTGAGTCAGTTTTCAGTTCTTAAAATTTTATTTCAATTAACTAAAATTAAGTATAATTAAATGTTTGGTTTACATGTGACTAGAGGTGTGTACTGGATACTGTGGGAATGGAAGAATGAGGAGCAAACCCACCCTGGGGAGTTGGAGTGAAATTAGGAGGTGATCCACTGCACTGAAGTAACTTAACTGGAAAACTTTCTTTATCTCCTCCACCATTAGACAGGTGAGAGATACTCCCCAAATCAAAACTTCAGTAGCATGATGGAACATGGCTTATTCATTTACCTGCTACTAAATTATTGCTATTTTATTTTAGCTCTTCCCACAACTTCTAAGTTCTAAGACAGACTATATATGAAAAAAAAGACCAAAATTATGTATTCAAAATTTTTGGCTTTAGGACTTCCCTGGTGGCTCAGTAGATAAGAATTTGCCTGCCAATGTAGGGGACACAAGTTTGATCCCTGGTCCAGGAAGATTCCACAGGCCTCAGAGAACTAAACCCTATGTGCCACAACTGCTAGGGTGCAAAGCACCCTAGAGCTTTGCAAGCTACAAATACTGAGCCCAACCTCAACAACAGGAGAAACCACCACAATGAGAAACCTGCACGCTGCGACAAAGAGTAGCCTTTGCTTGCCCCACGAAGCCTGTACACAGCAAGAAAGACCCAGTGCAAACAAAAGTAAAAATAAATAAATTTTTAAAAGTTACATCCATAAGAAGCCTTTGACTTTAAATTGAAGAACACATTTTAAAGCCAAAGAATGGAAAGAAATGCAAAAATCCACCTAAGTACATTTCTTTGATAGAGCTGCAAACATTAAGTAGACAGAGACATATACTAAAAGCCTAACTTTCTTTAAGTATTAAATCTGCCATTATAAACTCAGGATGTCGCTATAAAGCCTATAGTAAGAATATGTTAATTATATGTTCTATGTATATGCTATATGTAATTAATACACATTGTGTTAAATTTATGAATAAAATCCCTGCTAATTACAATCTCAATTGGTTGAGAAAATATTCTCCAAAATTGATAGGCATGATACATATATTTTCTTACTGAACTCAAAGACATTTAGAATTAAGTAAGGGATATTCAAAGAATCTAACTTATACTATTTTCTAAGCTAAATAATGAGAGCATATTTGTAACATTATAAATGCACAATGTTTAAGAGAATTTGGCCTCCTGAATAACAAGGGAAAATTGTAATTTCAATATAAAATATACATTTGAATAACAGATACAGGCTTAGAATTTTAAGTTTAAATATGCCTCAATCTGCAAACAATATTGAGATATTAGGGAATCCAAGTACATCTATGCGTTTCATTGACTTGCTATATAAAAATTACACAAGCATATGTTAGAAAATAGAAGTACTCAGGAGAGACTAAAAATATTGACTTTATAAATGTGGTTTAAAATGCTTGAAGAAGTTTAACTATATTAAAATTAGGACCAAAAAATAATCAAAAGCATCCTCAACAGTGATGATGATTAATTGCTGTATCTATAGAAAAAATATTAAGTTTAGTAAACTGAATTGAAAAGCTAAAGAAAAGTTGGATTTGAAGGTTTACAACTTTAAGAAATTGAATATTATTTTTAAAACAAGAAAAATATCATTTCCTCTTTAATTCTCTTCTATGTATATAATTGTCTTTATCCACTTATATATCAGGGGATTTCTGGACTAATTAACCTCTGCTTTGTATAGAGGCAGCATAGTAGAGATCAGGAGTTGGCAAACTTTCTCTAAAGGGCCAAAAAAATAAATATTTTAGAATTGGCAGGTCATACATTCTCTGCTGGAAACTACTCAACTCTGCTGTTGCAGCATGAAAGCAATCATAGATAACATATAAATGAATGATCACAGCTGTGTTACAACTAAACTTTATACGTCAAATCAAATGGTGGGCTAGATTTGGCCTATGGGCCATATTTGCTGACCCGTACAGGAGACACAGAAGACTACAGTTCGATCCCTGGGTTGGGAAGATCCCCTGGAGACGGGGATGGCAATCCACTCCAGTATTCTTGCCTGGAGAATTCCACGGACAGAGGAGCCTAGCAGGCTAAAATCCATACAGTCGCAAAGAGTGGGACACAACTGAGGTTAATTAGCATGCATGCACACTGGCGATGACAGATATTACTTTTTCTATCATTGGGGCCTCATGTTGAATTCCAGCTCTGCTATTCGCAATGTGACCTTGATGTTCTTGTCTTGAATTGGGGTAAGTATATTGAGCTCACAAGACAACAGAAAATATTAAATGATATGTGTGCTTACTCAGTTGTGTCCAACTCATTGTGACCCCATGGACTAAAGCCCACCAGGCTCCTCAGTCCAAGTTAGGCTTCAACAGTACGTGAACCAGTAACTTCCAGATGTTCAAGCTGGCTTTAGGAAGGGCAGAGGAACCAGAGATCAAATTGCCAACATCCGCTGGATCACAGATAAAGCAAGAGAGCTCCAGAAAAACATCTACTTCTGCTTCATTGACTATGCTAAAAAGCCTTTGACTGTGTGGATCACAACAAATTGTGGAAAATTCTTCAGGAGATGGGAATACCAGACCACCTTATCTGCTTCCTGAGAAATCTGTATGCAGGTCAAGAAACAACAGTTAGAAACACACATGGAACAACAGACTAGTTCCAAATTGGGAAAGGAGTACGTCAAGGTTGTATATTGTCACCCTGCTTATTTAACTGATATGCAGAATATATCATGCACAATGCCAGACTGGATGAAGCAGAAGCTGGAATCAAGATTACATGGGGAAATATCAATAACCTCAGATATGCAGATGACCACCTTTATGGCAGAAAGCAAAGAGGAACTAAACAGCCTCTTGATGAAAGTGAAAGAGGAGAGTGAAAAAGTTGGCTTAAAACTCAGCATTTAGAAAACTAAGATCATAGCATCCAGTCCCATCACTTCATGGCAAATAGATACGGAAACAGTGGAAACAGTGACAGACTATTTTTTTGGGCTCCAAAATCACTGCAGATGGTGACTGCAGCCATGAAATTATAAGATGCTTACTCCTTGGAAGAAAAATTATGACCAACTTAGACAGCATATTAAAAAACAGAAATATTACCTTACTGACAAAGGTTCATCTAGTCAAAGCTATAGATTTTCCAGTAGTCATGTATGGATATGAGAGTTGGACTATAAAGAAAGCTGAGAGCCAAGAATTGATGCTTTTGAACTGTGGTGTGGGAACAGATTGCTTAGAGTCCCTTGGACTGCAAAGAGATCAAACCAGTCAATCCTAATGGAAATAAGTTCTGAATATTCATTGCAAGAACCGATGCTGAAACTCCAATACTTTGGCCAGCTAACATGAAGCACTGACTCATTAGAAAAGACCCTGATGTTGGGAAAGACTGAAGGCAGGAGGAGAAGGGGATGACAGAGGATGAGATGGTTGGATGGCATCACTGACTCAATGGACATGAGTTTGAGTAAACTCAGGGAACTGGTGATGGACAGGGAAGCTGGGTGTGCTGCAGTCCATGGGGTTGCAAAGAGTTGGACATGACTGAGCAACTGAACTGAACTCTTAAAACTCCTGCACTGGCAGGCAGGCTCTTTACCTGCCACTAGCGCCACCTGCACCACTAAATGATGTAATGCATATAAAGCTTCTGACAGGGAGCCTGCCTAATAACGTTGAGTTTGGGGACTTCTTTATAGAGGGAATGCCACTGAGTAAAGTAGCAAGTTTAGGGCATAATAAAGACTTCCACTAATGATGGTATGCATGCAATGGCTCAAAAAGTAATAGAAAATGTAGTCATGGAATTCCAGGATAGAGTGCACAGAGGGGGATGGGTGGGAATTTTAATGTGGGTCATCAGGGTGGGCCTCACCAAGAAAGTGACCTCTGGGCAAAGATGTAAAGGAGTTAAAGAAACTGGCCATGGGGATATATGTGAAGAGAAGAAACACCAGCACATTAGACATGAAGGAAATACATAGTTGAAATATTCAGTGAGTAGCCAGGAGGCCAGTGTGCCTTTAGATGATGAAAGAGTAGAAATTATAGAAGATGAGATGAGGGAAGTACTGGGAAACAAAGCAATCTTGCAAGTCATTGTAAGGACTGGCTTTTCGCCCAGAAGCATGACACAATGTGATTTCCATTTTGAAAGTATCTCTCTGGCAATCACTATGGAGGACAGTCTGCAGGTTCCTTAAAAAACTAAAAACAGAGCCACCATATGATCCAGCAATCCCTCTCCTGGGCATACATCCAAAGAAAATCCTAATTCAAAAATATGTATGCACCTCAATGTTCACTGCAGCACTATTTACAACAGCCAGGGCATGGAAGCAACCTAAATGTTCATGAACAGATGTGTAGATAGAGAAGATATGGTGCGTATGTACAATAGAATATTACTCAGCCATTAAAAGGAAGGAAATAATGCCATTTGCAGCAACATGGATGGACCTGGAGATTATCATAGTAAGTGAAGTAAAATAGACAGTAAAAGACAAATACCACAATATGATTTATATGTGGAATCTAAAAAGTGATGCAAATGAACTTATTTACAAAACAGAGAAAGAGTCACAGATGTAGAAAAGAAACTTAGGCCTACCTGGGGGAAAGGTGGAGGAGGGATAAACTGGGAGACTGGGCTTGACATATACACACTTTTCTATATAAAATACACAACTAACAAGGACCTATTGTATAGCGCAGGGAACTCTACTCAATACACTGTAATGACCTACTTCAGAAAGGAATTTTAAATAGAGTGAATAATCTATGTGAATAACCGATTAACTTTTCTGTACAGCAGAAACTCAACACTGTAAATCTAATATACTCCAATAAAAATTAAGAGCAACAATAAAATAGAAAGTATCTCTCTGCTGCAAGGGGAAGACTATACTGGGCCAGGAAGGAACTGAAGCCACTATGTAGGAAGGGAAATCTCAGTTGGCTCAGGGGTAAAGAATCCAGCTGCATTGCATGAGACACTAGTTTGATCCCTAGGTCAGGAAGATCCCCTGGAGAAGGAAATGGTAACCCACTCCAGTATTCTTGCCTAGAAAATCCCATGGACAGGGGAGCCTGGTGGGCTACATATAGTCCATGAGGGCTCAAAGAGTTGGACCTGACTTTGCGACTAAACAACATTTGGTAGTCCAAGTGAGACCTAATGGTGGCTCTGCCCAAGGTCACTCCAGAGGAAGCAGTGAGAAGTGATCTTATTCCAGATATATTAAACATGGAAGCTAAAAGGTTTGCCTACAGATTGTTTAATGAATATGGAAAGTGCCACAGAAAGGGAGTGTTTAGGGATGACTGCAGGTGGGGGGTGGACCAGATTATATCTAAAATCTCTCCTCAGCATAACATTTTATGATTCTCTGATTAGACAGCATGCCTCCTACTTGTTTGTGATCCTCAAAACTTGGTATTTGGGATAAAATGGGTAAATCAATTTTCACCCTGGGTTTCAGAAAGTTTATCTCCTTTGAAAAAGCAGAGGCCACACCAGAGCTGTGAGAACATTCACTGGCTCAAAATGTACTATCAACAAACAATATTGTACGCGACATCAGGACAAAGTCAGAAGAAGTGCTGTTATTAACCTTGCCTCCTTTGGAATAATATAATATTTTAGTCAAAACTCATTAAACTATAAACCTTTGCTTTTTAAGAAGGAATGAAGAACCACTGGGAAAAAATGGGCTCTTTCTTGTCTTATAGAAAAAAGGAATGGGGACTGTCTGCCATCTGAGTTTGGAAACTTCAAAGAAGAAGTATTATCTCCATCACCTTAGGTACTCTGAAACCAAACTTTCCTTCACCAGTTTTCCTATGAAATACTGTATTCCCTAAAAGCTGAGCCACAGCCCAGAAGTAACTTAACATCATGCCACCAGCTACATCTATGCAAAGAGAAAGTGTTCCCAGCAGTTCATATATCAATATTCCATCCTGGGCTAGAAAAGATGGGACATACATTCTTTCTGTTTCTTCTGGCCTAGTCCACAGTAAGGGGGCTTCTTTTATTTTAAACAATGTCAACATTAAATGTGTTATATTCAGATCGAATGTGTAAAATTGATGAAGGGAATTAGAATTTACCCTAATTTATTCAAATGAGCCCACAAATATGCTACATGATTCTTATTTATTCTGTTTTCAAATAGAAAAGTGGTCAAAAGCAGTAGATAACATACCTATTGGCACATTAGAAACTACCAGGAAGTTCTTTTGATGTACAGATTTCCAGGTGTCACACCAGCATTACCAAATCAGGAGGTTGAGGTTTGTGTTTGGGAATTGGGTTTTTATTTTGTTTAATTTCCCCCAGAAAATTTGATGAAATTGACCTGGACCTGATTTTCCAGCATGGTGCTTTGGATATTCCTACAATTATTGTGAACATAATATTTAGAAATGATTCCAAAGCAGAGCCTTAAAGCAAGGCTCTAAGAAATTACACCCTAGATGTGATCTGGGGCAGATTTGTCATTCACTGTGAACCTGAGATCTGACCATTTGAGATAATAAGCTGAGTTCAGGGGACTTCTCCAGGGGTCACTCTGAAATGACCACCTACAGCATTCTCTCTTTAACTTTTGATTACCAAATGATCAGCTTTGCAACCTCTTTGGAGAATGTAGTGTTGTTTGCTACTTTATTTTCATCATTGGTAAATTGCTGATCCCTGCCGAAGTTTACTGAAACAGCCAACCATACAGTCTTCAAAATAATTCACATCAACAATATGAGTTTGAAAGCCCTCTCATTCCTTTCTTGGCAGCTACAAACTGCTGACTCACACACCTTTCCCTGTCGACTGTGTTTAACTTCATATTGCAGCTTGATAGTTTCGTTCCAAAACAAAGACTGGGATTGGAAAGTGCAGGAGGAGAGTGCGGTAGGTGAAATGAAAGTTTCAATATTTGTTACCATATACAGGACTCTTAAATTACCTCTAAATAATACACAAGCTATGACATGAAGCTGAAATGAATCTGTGACAGAATGTCTTATCTAGATTCAACTTCTTTTCTCAAAGAAAGAATAGAAGAACAAATCGTTTTGTAGAATGTTTTCACATTCAGGCATTTCCATGTATAATTCAAATTTGTCATGTAAGTTTCTGGATGATCCAGTGAAAAGAGTTGGTTTGCCCATCATTTCAGTCAAAATCCAGGCTTTTGATTAGTGGAGCATGATATTACTCATCAGTTGCTTTTCCCCAGAATGATGCTCAATATGTTATCATTTATGGCCTTGGTTTGTCAGGCATCAGAAATTATCACTAAATGCCTGCAGGGACTCATCATTGTAACAACCAAAAAACCTCTCCCCAGAAATTTCCAAATGCATCTAAAGAAGTGGTACCATTCCCCTTAAGGATCACTGATTCAACTGATGAGGAAATAAACAACTCTCCCACTTACTTAATACAGCAATCCACCCAGAGCTGCAAAGCACAGCGTTACAACCTTAACTCATCTCTGTATTTTGAGAGAATTTTCAATCCTTTTGGATGAAGGGGTGAAGTAAAGGAAGATGTGGATTTGGAATCAAACAGTCCAGGTTCCAATCTTAATTTTGCTTTCAGTTTAGTAACTACATGACCTTGGGCAAGTTACTCCTCCATTTGGAATCTCATGACCCTGATCAATAAAAACGAAACTGTGGTAAAAATAACAACACTCCTGCCTACCTCAGAGGATGGCCAAGAAAATCAAAATCAACATGTGACCTGATTTTGTCATCTAGTTGGTTGTTAGAACTAAGCAATAATTTTTTATGCTCAGTGTGTTTGTGTGTACTCATTTGCTCAGACTCTTTGCGACCCCAGGGACTGTAGCCTACCAAGCTCCTCTGACCATGGAAGTTTATAGGCAAGAATATTGGAGTGGGTTGCCTTTTCCTTCTCCAGGAGGTCTTCCTGACCCAGGGATCGCACCCACCTCTCTCCTGCATTGCAGGCAGATTCTTTACTACTGAGCCATCAAGGAAGCCATTTGATGATTCCCACCACACTAGTTTACATGGCAACAATTTTCTGAGCAGGGTTTAGAGAAGCCATGAGAAGGCAGAAGGTAGATTGTGTGGGCTCCAGGGATATTTACAAACCTATGTGTTCTGGTTGTGTGAACTAAGCGTGACTTCACTGGGTCAAATAAGTGCTGCTCCTATCAATGGCTTCATCCAGGAGATTAGGTTAGATTCACTCATTTGCCTCCTGAGTACATTTTCTATGTGGCCCTAGGGCATAGTTTCCAGGGCTGGCTCTTCTCTGTTTTACTTGGCCTCCCCCAGCCTCTCAATGGACACTTTCTCTACTAAGCTATCACTTTCCCCACTAATTTCTCTACAAACCTAGTTCCCCTCACACCTGCCTTTCTCTCTATAAAACAATTTCCACTGAATTCTAACTCCTTACCTTGACTGTACACTGAAACCACCCATTTGATTATTCCTATCACACTAGTTTTCAGTTCAGTCGTTCAGTCCTGTCTGACTCTTTGCGACCCATGGACTGCAGTACACCAGGCTTCCCAGTCCATCACCAACTCCTGGAGCCACTCAAACGCATGTCCATCACGTCGGTGATGCCATCTAACCATCTCATCCTCTGTCGTCCCCATCTCCTCCCACCTTCAATCATTCCCAGCATCAGGATCTTTTTCAATGAGTCAGTTCTTAGTATAATGTGGCCCAAACTATTGGACTTTCAGCTTCAGCATCAGTCCTTCCAATGAATATTCAGGACTGATTTCCTTTAGGATGGACTGGTTTGATCTCCTTGCAGTCCAAGTGATTCTCAAGAGTCTTCTCCAACACCACAGTTCAAAAGCATCAATTCTTCAGTGCTCAGTTTTCTTTATAGTCCAGCTCTCACATCCATACTTGACTACTGGAAAAACCATAGCCTTGATTAGACTGACCTTTGTTGACAAAGTAATGTCTCTTCTTTTTAATATGCTGTCTAGGTTGGTCATAACTTTTCTTCCAAGGAGCAAGCATCTTTTAATTTCATGGCTGCGGTCACCATCTCCAGTGATTTTGGAGCCCAAAAATATAAAGTCTGTCACTGTTTCCATTGTTTCCCCATCTATTTGCCACGAAGTGATGGGACCAGATGCCATGACTTTAGTTTTCTGAATGTTGAGTTTTAAGCCAACTTTTTCACTCTCCTTTTTGATTTTCATCAAGAGGCTCTTTAGTACTTCTTCTCTTTCTGCCATAAGTGTGGTGTCATCTGCATATCTGAGGTTATTGACATTCCTCCCAACAATCTTTATTCTAGCTTGTGCTTCTTCCAGCCCAGGGTTTCTCATGATATACTCTGTATATAAGTTAAATAGCAGGGTGACCAATATACAACCTTGATGTACTCCTTTCCCAATTTGGAACCAGTCTGTTGTTCCATGTCCATGATTTCCTAAGCAGTGCTACTTATTTTTTTTTAATCTCTAGTGACATTTAGAAAAGCTCTGGGAGACCTTTGGAGGTAAGAAGATGGCTCAGGCAGGTAAGCAGTGACCAGTAACAAAGTATCCAGAGGCTGGAGATTTCATGTGGGATTCAGATGTCCAAACAAGAAGAGGAAAACCACAAGGAGGTCAATCGAATTTGAGGAGAGAAGCTGGAAACTGGTGCCCAAGTCCAGGGTCAGTGGGTGAGCATAGATTAACCCTGCAATAAATGTACTGGGATGGTGCCTCTCGTGAAGTCTTAGACTTATCCAAAGCTGTTTCCTGCCATGTAAGAACAGAGCCCTTGTGCTGATTTGAACAGTGACATTGGGCAACTTCTATATCATCAGAGAATATCTCCAATGAAGAAATCTAAGACAAAATTTATTTAAACTCATGAGTATTCCATGACATTCTAAGTTTTCCTAAATGACCTTTTGTGAAAGACCAAGCTAGAGCTAAGGATCTGATTCAACCCCTGAGAACAGGATCCCAAGACCACTAGACATTATCCAAGAAAGTTCAAGAGCCGGAACTGACCCAGGTCTCCTCTTAGGTTAAGGCATGAGAAGAATCAAAGTAATGGTGATTCAAAATCAAAATGGGTGCTTTGTTCATGATTTAATACAGCGAGGAGGTCTATTCTGTTTAAGTACATCTTATATCAAGTAGGGGCTTTGCAAGTAGCCTAGTGGTAAGGAATCCAACTGCCAATGCAGGAGACTGAAGAGACTCAGGTTTGATTCCTGAGTCAGGAAGATCCCCTGGAGAAGGAAATGGCAATCCACTCCAGTATTTTGCCTGGAAAATCCCATGGGCAGAGGAGTCTTGTGGGCTATAGTCCATGTGCTCGCAAAGTGTCAAACATGACTGAGCACACACACTTATCTAGTAAAACCAATATCCGGGAGGACTGGGAAAGGACAACTTCTAAGGCAAAGGACACAGTAAGTCCTGGGCAGGAAACCAGCCAAGTAGATTACAGTCACTAATAACATGTTCTTAAGAAAGGTCATACTAGTCAGGAAAATTAAGCTGAAGAATAGTCATTCTGGCTGAGTAACACAGCTGAGTCTCTGAGAGGAAGTTTTATGCTCTGTGACAATCATCCCAGGAATAAGCAGCCATTGGGTCTGATGGCACAGCTCAGCCCAGGCTTGCCCCAATGTTGCATCTATAGGTTCAGACATACTGTTCACACTGGTCAAAACTGGTTTATAAATATGTTCACTTGTGTTGTATTTTATATTCCACGTATAAGTGATGTCATATGACATTCTTCTCTTTCTGACTTAACTTCATTTAGTATGATAATGTCTAGCTGCATCCATGTTACCACAAATGGCATTATTCCATTCCTTTTTATGGTGAGTAGTATTCCATTGAATATAGCAATTTTTATCCATTCATCTGTCAACAGACATTTAGGGGTACATGTATCTTTTTGAGTTACAGTTTTGTCTGGATATATGACCAGGAGTGGGATTGCTGAGTCATAAGGCAACTCTATTTTTCATTTTTTGAGGAACCCTCCATACTGTTTTCCAAGTAGCTGTACCAACTTACATACCAATCAGATGTGTAGGTTTCCCTTTTCTCCACACCCAGTCGAGCATTTATTGTTCGTAGACCTTATAATGATGGGCATTCTGACTAGTGTGAGGTGGTACTATATTGTAGTTTTGATTTGCATTTCTCTAATAGTTAGTGATGATCCGCATCTTTTCATGTGCCTATTGGCCATCTGTACGTTTTCTTTGGAGAAATGTCTATTTAGGTCTTCTGCCCATTTTTCTACTGGGTTGTTGTTTTGTTATTGAGTTATATGAGCTATTTGTATATTTTGGAAATTAAGCCCTTATTGGTGACATCATTCACAAATATTTTCTAGTCCATAGGCTGTCCTTTCTTTTTGCTGATGGCTTCCTTTGCTGGGGAAAAGCTTATACATTTGATTAGGTCATGTTTATTGTTGCTTTTATTTCCATTGTCTTAGTAGACTGACCTAAGAAAACACCAGTATGATTTATGTCAGAGAATATTTGCTGGTGTTTTCTTCTAGAGGTTTTATGGTATCAGGTCTTATATTTAAGCAATCAATTTTGAGTTTATTTTTGTGTATATTGTGAGGGTGTGTTCTAACATTGATTTGCATGTGGGTGAAACCATCCCTCTTATGGATATTTGATTGCATTTCTTTTTTTTAAGTTCTTGATTTTATCTTTCATAGACCCCACCTCAAATCCTTCTATATACTCTGGTGGGATGATTAATATACTTGACACTTAAAATATTTGGCATATTGAGACTAAAATTCAAACCCCACCATTTATCAACTATATAATCTTATAGAAGGTATTTGCTCTTCTCCAAGCCTCCATTTTCTAATCTGTAAAATGGTGATGATAATTCATTTCTCATAGCGTTCCTACGAATAAATGAGATATCATCTCTGGATCTTAAGTCAATAAATGCCAGTATTGATTGATTGCTTACCCTTTGATAATTTACTCCTCTTGGAATCACCCTTGGTATAGGATATATTTTAACATTTTCTTCTTTTTAATAAGAAGTTGACATTATTGATCTGCTATCAGTGGAAGATAATACTTCATTTATTTCCTATGGAAGGGAAAAGGCATGGATTTGCATCTTCTTTTTAATAAAGGAAACCAATTATATTGAAACAAAGTTATCAAAATATTTTTTGTATAGTAATATATGTGCTTCTTTATTAACATATCAAAAACAAGATCTAACAACTATGATTATGTTAATGTAGTGATGAGAGCAAATGATATTTTGAGATATCTTCAAACACTATAATGCAGTCTGAACACATTAGTGATTTCTGTTGGTTACAAAGTCATAAGCACTCTTAAAATTGCTAGGGCTTATTGCCCAGGTATATAGGAGAATGTTAAATTTAGTTACAGGTGAGTAAAAATAAAGATATAATTTTCTCCTATCTAGGTTCACAACACCCCTGAAATCTATAGACACCAATCAAGAGTTTCTGGTTACAGAATGAAATAGGAAGAAAGGAGAAAGCCATCACTGACTGAGCCTTAACACTCCCTCTGCCATTTAATCTTATTTTTTAAAATTTTTACTGGAGTATAGTTCAAGTGGATACAGTAGCCTCATATATTATATGGTATAGTTAGTTTTATGGTAGTGAAAAATTGTCGACCCTACTCAATAAGCTGTTGAGTGTGTAGTGATTTCAATTTCCAGGAACTATTTTAAATGAAAATGGCTGCTTTTGAGTGAGACACAATGGGAAATGACAGGTGGGATTTGACCCACAAAGAGTTAAAACAGCAAAATTAATTTTGGAGGAAAATTAAGATTCTTCTCACAGTCTCAAAGCTTTCTTCTCTCATCACAGTGTAGACACTATCAGTGAACAGAGAATCTTTGTATTATTTCCAAGTTTCTCCCATTGTCAGTCACCGTGACAAAGTGCTGGCCAATTTGACACAATGATGAATCACTCCAGACATTGAGTTTTCACATAGCTGTCGAGGATTCTCAGTAGACTCTGGTGTCTGGAAATGCCAGAGATCGACACTGGGTGCTCTGCTCATGAATAAAGCTGGAATTTGGCAAAAATTAAACAGGTGCATTTTAGAGAAAAGAGACGTATAATAATATTTACTAATTTTTACCATGTCTTCATGTAGTAACTGATTTAAATGCCTATTAAGAAAATTCTCACTTTCCAAATCTCTTCCTGTCTATGCTCTATTGAAATGAGTTAAATTTAAGAGTACATTGAAAAGTTTAAATATAAAACTTTTGTTTGTTGTTTCTAGCTCTGAAGTAACATGCAGGGTCTCCTTGCCCTTCATCCTTGAAATGCTAACAAACAACATGATTCTTTGCTAATAATTTTTAACTGACTAGATCTTAAAAACCCAGGGCTGTATGATGGACTGATGCATAGCCCAGTGTAAATGTACTTGTAAGGTCTACCTTAGTTTTCTGTTGGAGAGCTTGTCAATACACCAGTGCCTCAAATCCATTTTCTCGGTAAAAAATGTTGCAGTTTTCTGATTATTATTCACAAAGGCAGCTTCCTGAGTTATTTCTGTTCCCGCACAATATTCATGATAGCAATTTGATACCTTAGCAGTTTCAAGGTTATCAGGTGATTGAAAATCCTACTGCTTACTTCAAGGTGTAACATATACAACTGTGCTGTCATCCATTATAGCAGTATAATAGTTTTTCGTAATGCCTTTCATGAACTGCTGATTTAGAAGTGTAAGCCTAACTTCTGAAGGCGCTTATCAGTCTCAGCCTGGGCAAGTATTGCTCAACTGGTAAAAATCAGTCCAGGACTCTTTGTGCTATTTTAAAAAAAGAAACCAAGTCGCATTCCTCTTTTAGATGATGCTAGCGCCCTGCCCTGTGAAGTCATTAAAGTACATTTGCAAGAAGAAACAAACAGAAGCCATGATTTATCTTGTCCTCAGAAGGGCTAATGTTAATCACAATGAATTTAAGGTGGAAGCACTGGATTTTGTAGACTGTGGAGATTAAACCAGAAGCAAGGAATTACTGAGAGAGATGGAGATTTTGCTAAATTAAAAACACACAAAAGTCGAAGCAGATTCATAAAAAAGCTGAGAAGTAAAAATCAATCATTATTCAAAGTCCTCCTTTTAAGCTCTAGCCGCACATTTAATTTTTGTTTAGGGGTCTCTGGTTGGAGCAGAGGGTTGCTTGAGTGAGTTTAGAAGGTGGCATCTGTTTAAGTAACAGATGTCAGTGTCACTGAGGTGCTATGTTCTCACTTTTTATATATGGGGAAATTGCTGCTGAAAGAGTTTTATTGCCTTTATGCAAATGAAAATACCACATTCTTCTCCTTAAAGGGTTCTTCTTCCTGATGTGAATACACAACAACCATAAAGGACCTCAACCTCATCCATTTTTTTTTTTATATTTTGGAATATGATACTTTCTTATGAACTATCAATTATGCATGAAATGAGGTTTGGAATTGCAGACGTACTTACTCTTATTTAAAGAGGCCTCTCTGGGTTGAAGCAAATTGAGTAGGGGTGAGAGATGGCGCTGACCCCTCACCAGCTGCGGCATCAACAGAGACCAAACCTGGAGAGACACCTGTACCCACTCAACTCCTCTAAGAGTTGGGAGGAAGGATTACCTGATGTTTAACTTGATTTGGTTGGTTGTCAGTTTATAGAAATCTCTTTGCTCTTCTTACTTTCCAACAGAGATGGGGAAGAGTAGAATCATCCAAAAACACCCTAGTTGACACATGGGATTTCCCTGGGGGGCTCAGATGGTAAAGAGTCTGCCAGCAATGCAGGATACCTGAAAACTCAGCAGTGGCCACAGAACTGGAAAAGTTCAGTTTTCATTCCAATTCCAAAGAAAGGGAAAGCTGAAGAATGATTAAACTAATACACAATTGTACTCATTTCACATGCTAGCAAGGTAATACTCAAAATCCTTCAAGCTAGGCTTCAGCAGAAACTCCAGATGTACAAGCTGGATTTGGAAAGGGCAGAGAAATCAGAGATCAAATTGCCAACATTCATTGGATCATATAGAAAGCAAGAGAATCCCAGAAAAATCATCTACTTCTGCTTCACTGACTATGCTAAAGCCTTTGATTGTGTGGGTCACAACAAACTGTGGAAAATTCCTAAAGAGACTGGGAATACCAGACCACCACCTGTCTCCTGAGAAACCTGTATGCAGGTCAAGAAGCAACAGTTAGAACCAGACATGCCACAATGGACTGGTTGTTGGGAAAGGAGTATTTCAAGGCTGTATATTGTCACCCTGCTTATTTAACTTACATGCAGGGTACATGACACTTGCTCCTTGAAAGGAAAGCTATGACAAACCTAGACAGCATATTAAAAAGCAGAGACATCATTTGTTGACAAAGATCCATATGGTCAAAGCCATGGTTTTCCCAGTAGTCATGTACAAATGTGAGAGTTGGATCATACAGAAGGCGGAGCGCTGAAGAATTGATGCTTTCGAATTGTAGTATTGGACAAGACTCCTGAGAGTCCCTTGGATTGCAAGATCAAACTAGTCCATCCTACAGGAAATCAACCCTGTATATTCATTGGAAGGACTGATACTAAAGCTGAAAAGCCAATGTTCTGGCCACCAGATGCAAAAAACCAACTCACTGGAAAATACCCTGATGCTGGGAAAAAACTGAGGGTAGGAGGAGAAGGAGGTGACAGAGGATAAGACGGCTGGATAGGATCAATGACTCAACAGAGTTTGAGCAAACTCTGGGAGATAGTAAAGGACAGAGAAGCCTGACACACTGCAGTCACAAAGAGTCAGACATGACTTACCAACTGAACATATAGAATTAACCATCATAAATAAAACAGGAAGCATGCATAAACAATTGCATTTCTGTTGCATCCTGAAGGATGGTGGTTATCCTCAAACAAAGCACTTGGGCAACTGTTTGAAGTGCAAACTGAACTATTCATCTCATTCACAAATGCCACTCTGACTTGAAAGTACAAAAGAGAGGCAAACTGTGGCTATGCCGATCTGGGTATTTGGGAAATATCATGAAAATGAGTAAGTCTATCACTTTGAAGAAAATGACTGACAGTATTTGTTGCCAGTGATAAAATTCAAGTTTTCAGGCGGAAATTTAAATTTTGAAAAGCCTGTATCCATCACCATGAGCTTGCCAGCTTCTTAACAGTTAAAGGCTTTTCTAATAGGCTTGGTGGCGCTACAAATAAACGTGATTTTTTGATATTGAATGACGAAATGTGTGAACATTTGAAAAGATATGAACCAATATTTTCCAATGTCTGATGTTACAGAATCATGCATGATAAAATAATCCACTCAACAAGCAAGATGATGAGAAAGCAAAATGGAGCTGGAGGAATCAGGCTCCCTGACTTCACACTATACTACAAGGCTACAGTAATCAAAATGCAAGATGAGATAATGGGTTGTAATGTAAGAGAATCAAGAAAAGTTCACTGAAATGGTTTCAGATTTCAAACACATAGTTTTAAGAAACTACTACTTACTTAATTTTGGTGTACCATCAAAAAAAGAGTATTTACACTGATCTACAAAGGCAAGTAAAGTTCTCCTTACTCTTCCAACTACACATCTATCTGAGGACAGAATTTCTTCATATATTTCTGCAAAACAACAGACAACAGATTGAATATAGAAGCAGAAATGGGAATCCAGCTATCTTCTATTAAGCCAAATATCAACAAGATTTATACTCACAGGGGTAGGTCTTCAGATATAATTGAGTTGATTGGTTATTAAAACAAACCCATAAGACCTTTTCCCAAATTATTTTATTGTGGACAATTATAGAAATTAAAGTGACTTTAGGGGCTCATGGGAGTCTCATATCTTCCAAGAGCAATTGATACTACACCCATGGATTAATGTAGTTGTGGTAAACCAAATATTCCCAGGTAGCAGCAACCTGGTCCTAGTGAGGACAAAAGAACTTTAAGGCCCGACCAGATTCATTCAGCCCCACCTGAACACTTCAGAACCTCAGCATACCCTTTTCTGGTCCTGCATGTCTCCCATCACACTAGTGTTTCTGAAACCATCAGAGGATTTTTCATGTACGTTTGTGAACCAGTTAGTCCATTGGGAGTCTTGCCCTGTTCCTCATAGCTCAAGCCAGAGCCAATATTGTGCATGCTGTCTCTCAGGCTACTTAAAACAAGAGGGGTTTAATGTTGATGTCATCAAGTTGCATTTGTCAGCACTGCTGTGAGAAGGCTGAGAAGATGCTCTTTTTCTAGAAAATGGGACTGCAGTGAGCAGGGACCTTCCTGTTTTCCTATGAGCCATGAAATAGGAAGAAACCTGCTTCTGAAGGCCATGGCAGAGAGGGAAGGGGCAGGGATGGGGAAGGTGACATAAAAGTAGCTTCTGAGGAAAACTGGACACTGGTGGAGACCAGAGATGAAGTCTAGCTTAGCACCTGGTGGCAGGTGAAGGATGTTAGGGAGGCGATGAGGTAAGGTGCTGAGCTGGTACAAAGGGCACAGCTATTTTAGAAGTCTAGTTTGTGAAAATGCTCTGGTAGCATAAAACTGGTCAAAGAAAAAGTGACTCCCATGACTTCAAGATGTCCCCAAAGTGTGAAGGATGTGACCCAAAGGCATAATGCTTCTCCCTTACTCAAGACTTCTGAGGCATGACCATTCCCTCCTATTTTGCTTTACATAACCAGATAATTACAACAATGACTGTTTCATGAGTGTCACCTTTCAGAGAGAAGCATTGTCTTAACTCAGTGGGATACACTTAAAATTAGAAATTTAAGAGTCAGGTTTGAGGTTGGCAAGAATTTCAGAATCCTCACAGCTGAGAACAGCCACAAACCCCTCATTCTGAAGCAATTGCCTGATCTGAAGGTTGAGCTGTTTCCCCTCAATTTCTTTTCTTGGTTTTAAAAATCACATTTGGAAGAAAGAATCTTCTAAAGAAACAGAATCTCAGAAAACACTCCTCCAGCCCCTTTGTCCCTCAAACTGTCTACACATATTTGTGCATAACAAACTTGAATATTTCCAGAAACACAACATTCATTATGAAGATAAGTATGACTAAAAGCTTTTATAATTAAAATTATTTTTAATTACATATACTGAAATGTATCTACATTATTGTAGACAAGTATGATTTGGTGGGCAGTTTTCAGAGACTATTACCAAATTTCAGTGAGGCTGTTTGAATTGAAGGAGGGAGAATATATCAGAAAGGTTCATGACAATATGAAAAAATCAGTATTAGAGCAACACTTGATATGAAGGCAGATGTGCAGGCTTTGTCTAAAAATTATGAAGCTCAAGCATCACTTCTATAGGACCTTAGCAACTTATTTGTGGGAAAATTATTTATAGATATCATCATAGTGGCCATCACTAGTCCAGTGATCTCCCAGGCAAACCTAAAAATCAGAAAGGGGTATCAGAGGAGCTGAGCAGAATGCCAATTAAGGCATCTGGAGATTTTGTTGTAGATCCCAAGACCAGAATCAAAAACTTCAAGACATACTAAACACATGAGTGTAGACAGAGATGGAGAGAAAACCCAGACCCTCTCCCTCGTCATCACCTCAACTCCACTCCAGTCACATCCCCCCAGCAAGACAGCCCCTCAGTCTTGCCTGGATATTACAGAGGCAGAAGCAACAGGGCAGAGTAGAAAGCAAAGTTAAATGGGTATGATGCCATGAGAAGTGTAAAAACCCACCCCAGGGCAGTCATGGCGAGGGGTGTGACTGTACCTGGAGTCGGGGCAGAAACTCAAGGTGAGGGGGCAGGTGCTTCCTTCTTAAATCACGCCCAGATCACATTTCCTCCAATCTGACTTCACAGATAGGTGTCTCAGGTCACTCCAGATCATAGATAGCACGTAGATTCTCCTGGTATGCTGCCACCAGGAGGTGGCTAACATACCTGGCATTCTGATTTGCAACAGATTTAAAGAGAAAATGTGGGTTGTGGGGGAGATCAGATCCTAATTCACTTATACTATCTGCCATGGGCATGACAAGGGAGACTGCAACATATGTGATATATTGACCACTGCTCCACCTGTTTCCAGACAGCCTGCTAAATGTGTGACTACCTCTTCCTTCCACATGCTCAGGTTCTAAGGTCACCTTGATGCTTGATGGCATTGCCTGCTGTGAGAGAGAGTGGCATGTGTATGACAATTCTTGGCAGGGCGTTTCTATCTTTTCCTGTCTTTCCATTTCTAGAAGACATGAGGGATTCAAATCTCCACGTTCATTATTCTCACAATCCTTTTCACGGGTCCTGTTCCCAGAATAATTTCCCTAAGACTCTGACAGAAATACCTTCTATCTCAGTATTCTCCCAAATAAGTGACAGAGACAAAAACAACTGTTTGTGAGACAGCAAGGTCTCGATGGGACTGTTCCCCCAGGCCACTTACATCCTTATGATAGTTCAAATGAAATGACACCCAAATAACCTCTTTATTTGTTCTCTCTCCTTGACTAGCCACCAGAATGGGAGCCGTTTTTCAGGAAACCAAAGTTAAAAATTGTTTGTTCCCTCTATTTATATTGCATTTTAATGTAATTGGTTGCTTGCCCCCATTTGTTTCAGGGTGGTGACACAGCTCAGGGGCCTGGCGATGATAAAGTGGATGAAGAGGAAGAGAGAAAGAGAGCACACACATGAAAAATCCCATCAGCAATACTTTCTCTTATTTATAGTGACAACACTGAGCAAAATATAAAAATATATTTAGGGAGATGACAGCTTTGTTACTTCTTGATCGCAAACTAGCACTTAGGAGTTCACATCTGTGAGCAGATAAAAAGGGCTGCATCTCGGTAAACCAGGGTGAGGAAAAAGGAGAGAGAGAAGTCAAGAGACGGGCAGTCTGTCCTAGACAAAACCAGTACAAGGACCACTGCAGCAGTAAGCTAAATAGAAGGAGGATCCTCGGGTTCAAGTTCATGGGAGCTCTGAACTGGAGGTGGATGGTGACCTCGTACCATTCATAAATTAGAATGACAGGAAGGTAAGAAGTCTTTAGACTTGCCTTCTAGTGCCAGGATTTACATTTGATAAATAAAACACTTAGTCTTCAATATAACTCACATCAAAATAGGAGAGGGGAAAAGGGTGACTGAAAATGTTTGAGACATTATTTATTCCTGTATTAAGCAGAGGCAGGTAACTTACAAACAGACCCATGTTTGAACAGTCCAACATTAGTGAACTCTGGGCTAAGCTCCATCGATGCAACTATGAAGATACAAACCCTGCCCTCAAGAAACCTACTGCAGTGGAACCCAAAAGTTGATTTGGAAGTTGGTGTGAAACTTATGATGCCTTCTCCACAGAGACTGTGATCAATATGGTATTTGGTTTTCAGCCCCCACTTGCTTTGTTCTTGGCATATTGTTCCAATAGGGCTACTTCAACCCTTCTTTCGTAGCAGTTTGTTTGTTTATTTTTTCCCTATGGTGGGAAAAAATATTTTGAGCATCCATCTAGGATACAAGAAACACTTTTCTGAAAGAATCCATTCAAATAACTGACTTCCCTGGTGTGAAGTCATCTGAAAAGGGAGAAGAGCAGGGAGAGTTGGAGGGCAGAAGGCTCCCCACCTGCAAAGTGACCCCTCTCTCCTTCTGCGAGCATCTGATCCTATCAGCTCTGACTTTGTCTGATAACATCTCACCATTACTATAGACAGTTTCTCTGTTCTGTCCTTGCTATCCATACCCTACTTTACCACTGAGGCCCCAGGAAAGCCCAACTGGAGGATAATAATGGTGTGTATTTTTATAATAAACTCTCAAATACTTATTATAAATCAAAGGGACAACTATCTACAAGTGAAAAATCAGGCATGATGGGAACCAAGTTAAAACTACAAGCTATATCGGGGTTTATAAGCTGCCTTTGTGTGGAAGTGACTCCTCACCTGAATCCTGTGTGCTTTCTTTACTCACTAACTTGGACTTGTTTCTCTTCAACTCTTCTCCCAATATATGAAACTGAGTGATGACACATATAAGCAACATTTACTTCCTTAGAAATAGTATAACAACATCAGAGCTACCTAAATAAAGAACTGTAATCAAATATACAATATTGAGTTATAATCTTAATGAAAACCTTAAGTGACCTTTAAAAAAACTAGAAACCTTCACTGTAGAGCTTAAAACAATTCTTGAAATAAATGAAAAAGAATAAAGTCTTAGTTCTGTGACATAATGCTGAAGAAATTGTAAAAATATAAAATTCTACCAAATTAATTTGTATGCTTGGTGTAATTCCAACAAAAAATAAAAGTTTGCATTTACATAAAGAGTCGAAATGTTATCTGAATAAGTCAACAAGACAGTCAATGTTGTTTTTAAAAGAAGAGCATGAATGAGAATCTCATTTTGCCTAATCACACCACGTGGTAACGCCATAATGATTTTTCAAAGAATGGTGTCAGTGCAAAATTGAACCAGTAGATTAGGATAGAACAAATGCCCAAGAAACGTATGTTAGTCTATGGAGGATTTGGCATTTGGAAACTGATAAAATGAATGAGCAATGCTTGACTAGGCATGAAGACAGGAAACAAGTAAAATCCCCACTTTGGTACCCCAAATTCCAGGTGGCTTAGGAGTTAAAGTAATCATAAAATTCTATCAGAATAGGAGAAAAAGAATATCAATAATTATGTGATCTCAAACCAAAGAAGAACTTTCAACACATAAATATGATAAAAGGAAACCATAGCCAGAACTATCAATAAACCTGATTACCTGAAAATGAAAAGTTCTGTGTCATATATAAATTTAAAACAAAAGACACATTGGGAAAAATATTTGAAAGATTCATGATAAATGATAGAAGCCATCAATCTATAATACACTCATACAAATTGATTAAATGAAAGAAATCCTTAAATCCAATAGAAAAACGGTCAAAACAACAGCAAGCAATTCTGAGAAAAATAAATGTCCAATATATATACAAAAATGCTTAGCTTCACCAACAATACCATAAATATGCATTCAACAGCAAAAATAATGTCCCTCCCCCATAAGAAATGCTAGAGGTAAAAAATATGTCTCACTCAACACTTGGGAAATGTAAAGCATGTAAACTGGTATGATCTCTAATGAAAAACGATCTGTCATTATGCTCAGAATGCCATAAAAATTCTTTTCTTTTGCTGTATTATTCCGTCTGAAGACACATTCTGAAACTATAATCAGATACATATTTGATCTATTATGACATATCACAGTATAAGTTTAATGTAAATAAAAGAACTCTAAATATCCAGCAATCAGGAGATTTGCAATTATTATACATCCACACAAAGCAATATATAGAGTCACTAAATCATGTTTGCAAAGAATATCTGATAATATGCAGAAGTGCTCATAAAGTGTCAAAAGGAAATCAAGCACAATATAAAGTGGGATAAGAAGGTACAATAACAGTTATTGTTTCCAATGTTAAACTATTATCCTATTGTACCATTAAACTATTAAAATATAGCTACTGTATAATAATATAAACCATGGTTCGCATATTCAGGGTACGTCCATGTACATCACCCATGTGATTCTTATTTGGTAGGAAGAAAGGGGAAGTATTGCCTGCTTTCTTGGGTGGCTGATAATAAAGATTCAAAGCTGAAGTTTTATCATCATAGCCTCTGTTCTTATTTCTCCTAATGCTGGTGATGTAGACAAAAAACTACTTAAAATAATTACAGGATATGTCAATTTTCTGAAACTGTTCTTGAGTTCCTCACACCATTAAATAAATACAAGGAAGCATATTTTTTGAGTAGCTAGTACAAGTTAGGCTTCTCTGTGAGCACAGAGATCCACTGGTGGACGAGAATGAGAGGTTTGCTTCTCTTATGATGAAACACCAAGGAAAAGAGTGGGCAAACAACAACAACAAAAATTACACAAATAGTTATCGTTTCAGGCCTAAGTGATAAGAAGAAAATAAACAGAGTGTCCCGGTGGAGAATCAGAGTTTGTGGAGTAGTGGGAGCAGGGGTTTTACTCATGTGGTCACGGAAAACTTCCAGGAAGAGGAAACAACTTGAGTAGAGACAAATGATGAGAATGAGACAGCCGTGGGAAGATCAGGGAAAGGCAAGTTCCTGGCAAAGGGAACAGCATGTCAGAGGTCCCTGAGGCAAGAAAGAGCTTAATGAGAAAACTAGTGTGTTAATCCCGGCTCCCCAGAGAAACAAATAGGACAGATACACACACAGAGAGACACATACATATATCTGTACATATATTATACATTCTAAGGAATTGGCTCATGTAATTATGGAGGCTAAGAAGTTCCAAGATGTGCAGCTGGCAAACTGGAAACACAGGAGAGTCAGATACTAACCTCATCCAGAAACACCCTCACAGAGTCACCCCAAATAATGTTTGACCAAATGCCTGGACACCCTGTGGCTCAATCAAGTTGATACATGAAATTAACCATCAGACCCAGTGAGTCTGAAATAAGGTGCACAAGGAGGAGACAGCATGAGATGAGTTTGAAAAAAATACTGGGGTCAGATCATTCTGGGTTGTGTAGGCTGCAGCATAGAATAGATCATAAATAACATCCATGTATGTCCTACTGGAAGGCATTCAGAGGAAGCAAAACTAAAACTGACCAAACACTTAGAGGAAGTAGGAATTCTAAGGACAGAGAGGTGCGGAAGAGTATAGTGTTAACTAGAACAATAAGATGATGATATAAAGCAGACTTATATTCTGAGCATCAGATATGAAAGGCCTATTGTTCCTTCAGTTATTCCATTCACTGGAGAGGGGGTGGGGCTGAACTAACTTTTGCAAATAGTGTTTGTATTTTAACTACCATTTTAAGGATATTCAGGTATAATTAGTGTTAAACTCATTTTTAGAATCCCCATTTTTCCTTTACCATACTACCTACGTTTTATGATATAAAGAACTCAGGAACAGTTCCAGATAATTGACACACACCATCTAAGTAAAAAGTATCAAAACTGTTCACACTCTGGACAGGTTAGTAAAATTAACAATCAAAAGTTTAACAATAAAAGGCAAATGGGCAATACTGTCTAATCGTATCAATCATGTGAAGCTAATGATGAATGCAACTGATCATAAACTTAAGAAAAATAAAATATTTGTTGTGAAAGAATAAATACAAATCTGAAACCTCAGCAATACAGCATAAATGAACAAAAAAATTCCGTGAGATTTCAATGCTTGGTCGATTTAACTTTATTACAGCTAAACTCATCTCTTCCCTGTGAACAGATTGAAACATAAACGGATATTTATGACATTTTAAAACTATTCATAGTTCAGAGTAAAGAAAACATCTGAAAATGCTTTTTATTTATTTATTTTGAGACAAGAAAAGCTGACTAACTGGCAGAAGAAAAAAGCCAGGCTCTCTGTTGTGCCTTCCTGGAGTTTTGCTTTGTTGCTTTCTCTTCTCTCTCTTCACATGCAAAAAAATTTAACTGACTGGGTGAGGGAGGGGGCGGCTTCGGAAAGTTTAAGATCAATTATCTCCTATTCAACTCACCATTCCAGCTCTTTCTACCTCCTTTTCCCCTTAACATGTGGCTTGACTACCCTGCAGAAATACAGTACTGGACCAGCTCAGTATTACCTTTTCCTGCAAGAATGGATATATGTATATATATAATAGAATCACTTTGCTGTACACCTAGAACACAACTCTGCAAATTAACTATACTCCAATATAAAATAAAATTTTTTTAAGATTAAAAAAAATAAAAAGTCTGGAAAAAAAAGTGATATATTCAGACAATGGGATATTAATCAACCATATAAAATAATGAGGTATTGATATATGCTGCAAAATATGTTCTTGAAAATATTATGCCAAGTGAAAGAAGCCAGACACAAAGGCTATATAATATATGATTCTATTTCTATTAAGTATCCACAGTAACCAAATTCATAGGGACAGGGTTATGAATTGTTTTCCAGGGGCTCCAGATAGGGAAGAATGGGGAGTGACTGCTAAAAGGTATGAGATTTCTTTGTAGAACAATGAAATGCTCTGGAATTAGTAGTGGCAATGGTTATACAACTTTGTGAACACACTAAAAACTACTGAATTGTACAGTTTACAAGAGTCAATTTTGGGGGAGATTGGAATTGACATATTCACTTTACCATATATAAAATAAATAACTAATAAGAACCCATGTACAGCACAGGTTTTTCCAGTAGTCACATATGGATGTGAGAGTTGAACCATAAAGAAGGCTGAGCACCAAAGAATTGGTGCTTTTGAACTGTGGTGTTGGAGAAGACTCTTGAGAGTCCTTTGGACTGCCAGGAGATCAAACCAGTCAATCCTAAAGGAAATCAACCCAGAATATTCATTGGAAGGACTGATGCCGAAGCTCCAATACTTTGACCACCTGATGTGAAAAGCCAACTCATCGCAAAAGACCCTGATGCTGGGAAAGATAAAAGACAGGAGGAAAAGGGGACAACAGGACAAGATGGTTGGATGGCATCACTGACTCAATGGACATGAGTGTGAGCAAGCTCTGGGAGATGGTGAAGGACAGGGAAGCCTGACGTGCCTCAGTCCATGGGGTCACAAACAGTTGGACATGACTGAGCAACTGAACAACAAATAGCACAGGTGTGTGCATGCGAAGTCACTTCAGCTGTGTCTGACTCTTTGTAATTCTGTGGACTACAGCTCACCAGGCTCCTCTATCCACTGGATTCTCCAGGCAAGAACACTGGAGTGGGTTGCCATGCCCTCTTCAAGGGATCTTCCAGAGCCAGGGCTCAAACCCAAGTCTCTGTGTCTCCTGCATTGGCAGGCGGGTTCTTTACTACTAGTGCCACCTGGGAAGCCCATAGCACAGGTAACTCTACTCAATACTCTGTAATGACCTATATGGGAAAATAATCTGAAAAAGGGTCAATATGTGTATAACTGATTTACTTTGCTATACATCTGAAACTAATACAACATTGGAAATCAACTATGTTCCAAAACTATAACCTGCCAAAAAGAGTCAATTTTACTATACGAGCATTATATCTTAACTAATTTTTAAAAAATCTTGACAAATAGAACTTTTGACCTTGGCGTTCCACATTCAGGTATCAAACTGAATTCCCATTTCGTATCTCACTAAAAGGTACCACCCTCCACTGAGACACCTGAGCCTAAAATCTGGGAACCATTTTTTACTCCCTTGTTCTACCCCTGCATTCAATAAAGAGGTTTCTTAATTTTACCTTCATCTCTTGTATTTCTTCACTCCACAGACATTGTCTCATTTTGGGCCCACATTTTTCACTTCCTTCTTAACACACTGCTATTCATTTACTCAGCAAGTGTTCATCAAATGCCTGTTATAGGACAGACTCTGTTCTACATCTATGGGATGCATAATGAATATGTAATGGAACAAAATGCACAAAGCTCTTCCCTTGGAAAAGCCTAACTTCTGGCAGGCAAAGTGGGATATTCATACAAACATAAAAGATAGTAAATAAGCATATTATTATATGGTAAGTTAAAAGGTAGTGATTGCTGTGGAATAAAACAGGGTAAGAGAGATGAAGAATGCAAGAGGTGTAGGGGGTTGCTATTCAAAATAGGGTGCTCAAGGTGGGCCTTACAAAAATGTTCCTTTTGGGCAAAGACCTAAATGAGGTGAAGGTATATATAGAGCAACACATGGAATATCTTTGAAAAAGAAACAACTGATTTCAAAATTCTGAAATTCTGAAGAATTTAAAGACTGATCAGGAAGGTCAAATGGCTGAAACAGAGTGAGTTAAGAAGAGAAAGTATGTGAGGTCAGAGAGGTCATGGAGGTTGTATAGCACTTTTTAGGAACTTTATGTACCTTGATTGTTACTTAGGGTTTTGAGTAAACAGTGATGAGTTTGAATGCAGATTTTTTAGAAGACAAGAGTAAAAGCAGAGAGACCCATTAGGAGACTTTTGAAATAGGAGGTGATGGGTCTGATCAATGGTAGGAGTGAAGGTGGCCGGAAGTAAGAGGATTGTGGCCACGTTATGACCACAGAGCTATAGGATTTACTTATGTATGGGATGTAAGTGGGAAAGACACAGAAACCAAACAGTCCTCAAGAATTCTGGCCTGAAAAACTAGAAAAATGGAGATACCTCCCCCTGACACAGAGCAGACTTCATAGAGGAAAACCAGTAGTTCAGTTTTGGACATGTGAAGTTCAAGTGTCTACTGGGTGCCCTAGTAGAAGTCTTGAGAAGGCAGTCGCATAAGTGAGGCTGAAGTACAGAGCAAAGAGCTGAGATTAATACACTAGTTAGTGAGATGTCAGCATATAGGTGGTGTGAGTATAAAGAAACAGTAAGAGTGGTATTCCAGGGCACAGTAACATAAAGAGTCAGGGAGAAGAGGTAGAATCAGCAGAAGAGACTAAGAAGCCATGACAATGAGGTAGAAACCAAGAAAATGTGTGCCCTGGAAGCAAGGTCAAGAGAGGAAATCCAAGAATAGGATTTAGGCAACTATATCGTTACCAGTGCCACTTGGGTGGAGGACTGAGAACTGACCGCTGGATTTAGCGAAGTAATTTCTGTGGAGTGGTGGGGCTTAAGCCCAGTTGTAGTAGGTTTACAGAAAGAAAACCTGGAAGGAGAAGAATTAGGTCAGTGAGTATCTCACCAAGTCTTCTGAGATTTGCCATGAATGGGAGCAGAGAAACATTGGAGTAGTTGGTGGTCAAAGTGGGTCAAGAAAAGGATATTAAGATGGGAAGGATAATAATATATTAAATGCTGATGGAATGGTCCATCAGTGGGAAAAAGCAAGAGAATTGTTTTGAGTAGGCCAAAAGAAACAGGATCTAGGAAGAGGAGGGACTGGTTTTAGATGGGAGTCCGGGGAATTTGTGTGGTGCTAGACAGGGGGTGTCAGAACTTGCAGACATGGAATGTGGGTGGGTGCAGTGTTGAGTCTATCGGACGTTCTCTTCTGGCTGCTTGCGTTTTCTCTGTGAGGTGGGAAGCAAGGTCAACCATGAAGTGTGAATTTCTGGGAGGACGTAGCAGTTTGAGGGAAGAGAACTGATGAAATAGTATCTAGGGAAGTGAAGGAGTGAATGGACTCAAAGCATGATTGCTGGGCAGCACAGAGCAGCCAGAGGAGGTTACTGGTCAGGAATAGAAACTGAGATCTAGCAGTGAAGTTTGCTGTCTCTCTCCCTGGCCTGCTGGCTCCGTGTTTGCCTCATTCATGGTCAGAGCCCAATGACTAGGACAGCATCTGGCACACAGCATGGATCCCATCCCACTCTGCCACCCCCGTAGTCTCCCCTCCTCTCATTCATTCTCCACTCAGCTCTCACAGAGATTACTCAAAAAACAACATCATTTCTCTGCTCACATTTTCACATATGATGACTCCCCACAGAACTGAGTAAGATCTTAGCTTTTGATCACAGTGTAGAAGCTCTTCACAGTCTAGCCTCCGGTTACATTTCAACCACACCTACTATGTTTACTTTCATGGTACCCACACATTAGGGTCAGCCAAAACAGCTACTTGGAAGTTCCCATAATGTTCCCTGCTAGCACTTCTGGATTATAGCCTTCAGCTGATTAACTCCTACTGACGTTTTAGGAACTCAGATCAGAAATCACCTCCTTCAAGGAGCATTTGCCGAAATTCTAAAACTGCCTCCTCCCAGTCTGTGTTCCATGCTCCTGTGTACCTCAATCATAGCACTTCCCATACTGTATATATAACATTATAATTGTTTCTTCTCTTTGTTCCCCAAAGTATTGTATATAAACCTAGGACAGAGCATGATATTTATCTATACCCTGAGCTACTACCAGGGTGTCTGGCATATAACAGGTGCTCAGAAAGGGTCTATGGAATGAAAGAAGGAAATACTGGAGTCAATAATGGTTATCTACTGTCTATACAGGCAGGAGCCAGTGAATGCTAACATATAATATACATCAGGAAGCATCAGGGAAGCTATTCTTATCCTTTTTGGGTTATTTGCTTAATTTTTGACTCTTCCCTACTCCTAGATGTATTTCATCATATTTACAAGAAAAATTTTATGAGTAAAACATTTGTGATTTATTTTTTATTTGATTTATAGACAGGTCATCAAGAGAACATACTCTGAACAGCTTTTCAGATCCTGGAGTTAGGTGACTCTGGGTCATGCTCACTCACTTGCATACAATTACCACGGGAGACAAACACTCTGGAGTCCAATAGATGAGATTGGCTATCCCACTCTTTACTTCTTTGAGTCTCAATTTCTTCATTTGCAACAAGCTTTCCTGGAACAACACTGTAAGGATGGTATTTAGCTGAACACTAAATGCCAATTAGCTATTATCATTGTGACCTGGGACTCTGAAGGTTAAGGCAGGTGCCCCGAATAAGGAGTGGTTATAGAGCTGAACAAAACCAACTGTTCACTTGACAGACTATCTCTTCTCCTCTCAAGACTACTGCTTCTCTTCCGCTGGGTTTTTGTTTAAAAGTCCTGTCCTCACCTTCTGCCTTACTCCATCTTGATGAGTTCTTGCTACACCTGCCCCTACTCTCCCCCCTCAAGCTCCTCCTCTGTCATCACAATACTCCAGTTCTTTCATGGTGCTGACCACCAGTTATAATTCCACAGTACAAATCTTATCATTGGATTGTTCAGCGGTATACTTCCAGTGCCTTTTCCAGAGTCTAGAACACAGCTAGTAAGTAATCAACAAATATCTCAAGGATAAATTACACTATATTTTGATCATACTAGCCAACCAATGTGTGTATAAGCTCTTTGGTGAGTTAACATCAGTGAGACACCTAGAAAATGTGTCTCTGTCATCCTAACGTGTGGAGACCATGTTTGTCATCAAATGGGGTTGGTCTGGGTGCTTGGGGTCATGGCTTCTGAAACATGGTCCCCTCTGACTCTCCATTGACAAAGACTGAACCAAGGAAGAATATTGACAGTTATGTCAAGGACGGTTCTATGCTTGCAGAACAATTTGTAAGCTTTGAGAAGTTCTAAGCAATGTGTGGAAACAGAGTATACAGAAAAATAGATCATTTCTCAAATGACGCCTCTGTCAAAGAAAGAAATCTAATAAATGCAAAATCAATTGGCCGTGCCTTAAGATAAGAATCGCAACCCAGCTCCCCGCCTTTGCCCAGAGCTGAGGGGGCATGCCAGAATGCTTTAAACCACTGATCATGCCCCGCGGTCGCTTACAAGCTGGCAGGAGACGTCAAGATTGACATCCTTGAAATCTAGTGAGAATACCAGTCGATAGAAATTATGGACTAAACTGTGCTTTACAGAGGAGTACTACTAAAAGTTACCGTAACTTTAATAATGCCAGAGGAGAGGGAAGATCTGTGGAAGCTAAAAACCTCCCAAAGGGTATGGTACTTGAGGAAATATCTTAAGTGTGAGGAACAAGGGCGCCGCGGCCAAAGGACGGGGCCTGGGCAAAGAGTAGCGCCCCTGGTGGTGACACGCGTGCCCTTCGTGTAAAAGCAATATGGCGGCAACGACGGGCACTCGGCACTGGGAGCGCTCAGTTACCTCAGCCCCAGGATGACGTGTGTGTCGCAGTCTGGCTAACCGCATTGACCGGTTTGCCTGTAAAGTTGTGGCTTCCTAGCCACTTCTCTTCGACTTCCCTGGCTTCTCTGTGCTGGGTGTGCTGTCCTCAGCCGTGTCCGACTCTCTGTGACCCCGTGGACTGTAACCCACCAGGCTCCTCTGTCCGTGAGGATTCTCCAGGCAAGAATACTGAGGTGGGTTGCTGTGCCCTCCTCTAGGAGATCTTCCCACCCAGGGATCAAACCTGCGCCTCTCACACTGCAGGAGGTTTCTTTACCACTAGCGCCACCTGGGAGGAGAAGGCAATGGCACCCACTCCAGTTCTCTTGCCTGGAAAATCCCATGGACGGAGGAGCCCGGTAGGCTGCAGTCCATGGGGTCGCTAAGAGTCGGACACGACTGAGCGACTTCACTTTCACTTTTCACTTTCATGCGCTGGAGAAGGAAATGGCAACCCACTCCAGTGTTCTTGCCTGGAGAATCCCAGGGACGGGGGAGCCTGGTGGGCTGCCGTCTATGGGGTCGCACAGAGTCGGACACGACTGAAGCGACTTGGCAGCAGCAGCAGCGCCACCTGGGAAGCCCATGCCTTCTCTGGAATAATGCAAAACTAAACCACAGTCACCACCACAGTAACTGCAACAAACAAAACCAAAAAATTATCTACACCTAGGACTGTCAGCAGGTGGAAATTCCAAGCTCCTGCCAAAGGAACCATTAGGACAGGCGTTTATGAAAATGCATCTGACTGAACAGTTGTTATTTCCCATAAAGGATGAAAGATTGAAAACAAATGACAGCAGGACACACAGCTTGCCTCTGTGTGTGTGTGTGTGTGTGCGCTGTATGTACATGAGCAGTGTTTATGCAGGATACGTGTGGCGGGTGTGAATGAGTGTGCACATGTGCGACACGTCCATATTATGTGTATATATGTGTGCTTGCGAGTACAGGGTGTGGTGTATATGCTGGTGTGTGTGTTTGTGTGTACAGGGTGCACGTTTCTCCCCTCCCTTGGTACTGGCTTGGGCATCCTCAGTTTTTGGCTTCCTAAGAGCCAGAAGAGTTGACTCATTGGAAAAGACCCTGATGCTGGGAGGGATTGGGAGCAGGAGGAGAGTAGGACGACAGAGGATGAGATGGCTGGATGGCATCACAGATTCGATGGACATGAGTTTGAGTAATGTCCGGGAGTTTGTGATGGACAGGGAGGCCTGGCATGCTGCGGTTCATGGGGTCGCAGAGTCGGACACGACTGAGCAACTGAACTGAACTGAAGAGCTAGGAGGAGGTTTGGGGTCTGTCTCACACAGGTGCTGCTTCCTTTTCCACTTCCGGGCGCACCTGTCGTCTCCCTTGTGCCCACTGCCCATCTGCGGGGGCCCACCCCGCCTCCCTTCCCTAGCCAGTGGCGGGAGGGGGGCGCGCTCCCCAGGGAAGGTGGAGGAAGTGACTTTGATGGATCGCATTGCTCAGGAGGCCCAGCATTTACAGATTAGAGACTGCCGCTTCTGCGCGCGCGTCTCCATCCGGAGGTTGTTCTGATGAGATAATTTTTCTCATTAACCTTGATAACTCTCTGCTGATATACGGATCTGTTTGCACTAACATAGAACTTTTTTTCCCCTTCAAATCCTTTTAGTCTTATACACTTTCCAGGGGAGAACTTGGAGCCTGCTGGAGGCCGGCAGCTGCCTAGATGTTTAGCGGTTTTGCCAGGTTCTGGGTGCCTGGACGGACCCGGAGGGAACAACTTCAGTCCCTGTCGTCAGGATCCTGGATTTTCTTAGGCAAAAAGCTCTCAACAAATCTAGACCAAGTGATTTAGAGATTTAAGGAATGCCTGCAGGCAGGAAATGGGACGCATCTGCTCCCACTCGGCTCCCCCAGTGGTTAGCCTGCAGCAGAAATCAGTGAGCTGCTTCAGCTCTTCACAACCTCGCTCAGACACTCTAGCCTCTGGCCCAGTTGTTTCTGCACATAACCATCGCTGGGGGTGTCTTCCCCAGAATACTTTCTCTTCTCCCCAGTTAAAATGAATTTCTGTATCCTGTACATACTTTCTTACAGTGTTTATTATAATGAATTGTCCCCGTGATTCAAGTTTTCTCCCTTGGTAGGCTGTGAGCACTTTGAGACTTCAGGCTGTCCTTTTCATCTTTGTTTCCTAAATATTACTACAGTGTCTGACATAGTAAGCACTTGGTAAATGTTTGTTGACTTTTGATATAAATCAGATAAGACAAGAAATTAGGAAGTACTTTGAATGCTTCACAGAGTTCAGTGTTGAGGAAGTTATCAGCATAGGTTGCATTGTATCCATTTGGGGCCTAATATTGGATGAACTCGCATACTTGCTCATCTAGATCCTGGGTATCTTCCCAGAGCTTCTCATAAGGACAGGGCAGGTTGATATCTTGAGGCTCTTAGACCATTATCATGAATAATTGCAAGAATAGGTCCCAAGAATTTAACATATTGACAAGTTACTTTTATGAAAAGCCAATGTAATACAATTAAGCTGCCTATAAGTACAGTATCTGTTTATAAAATAATCCACAATGCATTACAGAAAGTATAATCCAGATATGGACCATAAGTGAAATGATGACTATTTTTCAAGTGATTTTACTCATAATCCAATTTAGAAATTATATAACAAGAATCTAAATGCAAGCTCCTTCATAAATATCATGCTCAGGCAGAAGCTCTTCTTGATTCCTAGTCCCTGATCCCAACCCCCAACCACACACATACACATACAACTAACACTTCATCTCCTTTCTTCCCTCAACCCAGCAGAAGTCTTTGCTTATCCTGAAATTCCGTTTTGTAAAGGTGCCATGTGCTTCAAGGGAAGTGAAACTACCCTCGCAATTTGTTAATGAAGCCAACGATGATGTTCTGTTGGGTCACAGGGGCAGGGGCAGTCGATTTGAAGAATCCTGCTGGTTTGCAACCTCAGAGGTTCCCCAGGTAAAAACTCTGTCTCATACCGGAGAGACAGAAGAAAGAGGTGGGCCACTCTTTCTTGGTAGGTGGCAGGATTAATATGCCAGGGATATAATGTAATTAATTACATTACAGCTGCCTGTCTTGGGCAGCTGTAAGACTAGCAGATCTCTATAGCTGCCTTCCAGTGGGTTTAGTCACGTATGCCATCCATAGTCTCAACAACACATTGCTCTCTCAAGGCTGCTTTCTTGGAACAGTTCCCACTGTGAGAACTGTGGGCATAACATGCCTTCCAAGGACAAGAAGGGGATGAGGAGCCTCTGATTGCTCGGGTCCAGCTCACAGGTCACCAGGCAGTCATGTCCCCTCCATGACCTCCTCCCACCACTCTCTAGGCACTCTCCTCTCTGCGAAATGCAGGGAGGTGTTAGGTCCCAGCTGCTCTGAAGCTGAAGCCAGTGTTTGATGCTTGAGGAAAGATTCAGACTAGAAAGGAAGGATGCTATTTCCCCTTACAAGAGGGGTGGTTCTCAAACTCAGTGGACCAGTTGTTGATGATGCTACTCGTCTGAAGAGCCACTGCCTGATCCCAGAAAAAAAGCCAAATTACCCCCAAAATTATTGGAACTGAGACAGGAAACAGGGGGTATTATTTGTATCATAGAGAATTTACATCTATGAAGGATCTTATAAAGTATCTAGTCCATACCTTCATTAAAAAAAAAAAAAACAAGGGTCCGGTGAGGCAGTGTGACATCATTTTTAAAAATAAGTGACTCAATTCAATATGATACCAACAGAGACACATAATTGCTCATAAAGCCAACTGAGACCACCCAACTGGTTATTTCAGCTATCAAAAATTACATAAAGTGTGCACGATGGGGTTAAAGGTAAACACTTGTTCTTTATCTAAAGATTCTGGTTCCTGAATTCAGTGTGAGGGAAACTATGTTTAAGTTGTGTTCCATTAAAAAAAAAAAAAATGATCTCTTCCTCCTACACGAGACACCCCCTGCCAAGACTTGGGAACAGAGCTCCCAGTCAGATAATGGAGACACATTTTTGACCATATGGCTAGAGTTGGCCAAAGACAAGTTCTCAGAAAAGCTTGCCCCCCAGCTTATTATGAGAACATCAGACCTGCAGGTTATGGACAAGTGGCAGAAGTGACATGATCGCAAATAAATGAGTTCCCTTTCGAATGTGCCCTAGCCTTTTGCAAATGTAGAGACAGATCCTAGTCAATGAAAACTGTTAGCTGCTCACTGTTTACAAGACCCAAGACATGAAAGTAACCTAAGTGTCCATTGACAGAGGAATGGATAAAGAAGATGTGGTACATATATATAATGGAATATTACTGAGCCATTAAAATGAATGAAATAATGCTATTTGTAGCAACATAGACAGACCTAGAGACTGTCATACTGAGTAAAGTAAGTCAGACAGAGAAAGAGAAATATCATATGACATCCCTTATATGTAGAATCTAAAAAGAAATGGTACAAATGAACTTACTGACAAAACCGAAAGAGATCAGAGTCACAGACGTAGAGAATGAACTTACAGTTGCTGGGGGGAACAGAAAAGGAGATGGGATTAGTTAGGGAGTGGGGTGGGACATGTACACACTGCTATATTTTAAATGGATAACCAATAACCTATAGCACATGTAAGTCTGTTCAGTGTTATGTGGCAGCTTGGATGGGCGAGGAGTTTGGGGGAGAATGATACACGTATACATGTATATGTATAGCTGAGCTCCCTCGCTGTTCACATAAAATTACCACAACATTGTTAACTGACTATACTGCAATACAAAATAAAAAGCTTAAAGATTCAAAAAAAATTGTTAACTGCTGCCTTATGCTTTGAGAAAGGCTGAAAAATTCCAGTCTTGGCTATTGGTTTTTATTTTCTGCTTTCACCACATGGCTGCAACCTCTCTCAGCCTTAATTTTCTGTCTAGCTAATGAGGTGAGGATTTAATAAAATGAAATGATGAGAGTTATGTACCTCACACAGGGCCTGACATGTAGAGGACACTCAGTCAAATTGTAGCTCATGCCAAAATGAGAGAAGGCTGGTTCCAGATAAATGTAGCTTTATCCCATAAAATGGATAATACTATCATCCCCATTTTGCTATAATAATAAAAAACAAAGGTTTAGATATGTGGCATAGAAACTTGCTTAAGGTCACTCCGTTAGCACGTATAGATTATGAACTGAAACCCAAGACCATCCAATACGAAATCTGTTTTCTTAACAATGCATTCTTAATGATGTTTTAGCCTGTGGGAAGGAAAAATATGGAAAGGGCTATTTGTTACATTACTCAAGGAACAAGTTCTTTTCTTTTGATGTTGTGGTACATTATCACAGCAATTTTCCTCACATTGTTTCTTAAGGTAAGAATTAAGCATTGGATCTGTGGCAAATTGCTTCGGTCCTCACTATCCCATTTCCTCTTATACCGAGTCCACTTCTTTCATTTATGTTACCTGCTTCCTCTGTTTGGCATCTGAACTTTAGCCCTTGAATATACCTTTAATATTTCTCCTTGAAAAAGAACCTTGATATATCCACACAAAGTTTGGACAGGTAAGTTTATAGCAGCTTTATTTAAATAGTAAAACCAGAAAAATGGAAACAATCCATATGTCCATTAACAATTGAATGTGTAAATTCACTGTGGTATATCCATAAAAATGGAAATTATTAGCACTAAAATGAACTACAATACACTCAAGAATATGGGTGAATCTTAAAAACAATATAAGTGAAAGAAACCTGACACAAAAAAACAGTGTGTGATTCAATTTGTATAATATTCTAAAACTGTAGTTTTATAGCCAAACTAATTTATAACAGAGACAGAGAGCAGATCAGTGGTTACCTCAGGGCAGGATGTGGAGTAGGTGGGGGACTGACCTTAAAAAGACACAGGGAGCTTTTGGGGGTAATGAAAATGTTCTACATCTTGATTGCAGTGGTGGTTGTTACACAAAGGTATTTGTCAAAATGCTTTAGAACATATACTTGACTTTTTAGATTGGCTCTTGCTTTGGTCATCAAAAGGATGAGTAACAGCACAAGACTTTTGAGAAAGAAAAGTTCTGGATGAAGGGATAAGGTCAAACAAGGCCCACTTTGCAAAAGTGCTCAGGGTTGGATGGTGACAAGATTGCTTGTTTCTCTGAAAATACCTGCTAAGAGACAGCTGACAGAGCCAACCTGAAGAATCCCAATTGCAACTTCCTGAATTTGTTTCTCTAAGACAGTACAAGAAAGCAATGTAAGACACATAAAAAGTTCACACCATGGTGGAAAACATATTTAACGTAACTCTCCAAAAAGTCTTTAGCATGCCATGATTCTGAGGATTTTATCAGGAACTTAAGGCAGTGATGGTAAAGGACTAGGTGCAGAAATGATAAGAGAAGATGAAGGAAGGGATTGATTCTGAAAAGTAGCTGGTATAAATGGACAGAAAATTAAATTACTCTTCACTTGAAATAAAGAAAATTCTCAATATTTCTAAAGAGTTGAGACTGGGTTAAGGAATCTAGTCCTCTAAACAAGCTAGAAGACAACACACACACACACACCCAAACACCACCAAAAAAATAAAACCCACTACAACCAATATCTAAAATTGAAAAATGTTCCACATGGGAGCTTTCATTTGTGATATTTTATCTGAAACTTGACATCTCGTCAAGATGCAAGTAATGGAGGAAACTTCAAGAGTAGCTAATGGAAATGTAGGCTTTTTGTATATAAACTGGAAATTCACCAAAAATGCTTTATTTTCTCGATGATTCTCACTAATCCCTCAGTGTGGTACCTGGCACAGACAGAACTCAGTAAATCACTGCTAGAAAGAAGAGGGGGAAACAAAGAGGGCAGGGAGGGCCATATTTTAAGTTTTAGCTGAATGTATTTGATAAAAAGTTCAATAAGTAAGAGACATTAACATTTTTCATTCACTTTACACTCTCTAACTCCAAGTAACCTATTGATTAGTGAGTTAAAATATTTATTAAGAATAATTTCAGAAATCCAAAATTACAAAAGGCATAAACTGGGGTGGCTGCTTAGAATGGATTTCTATCTATTCTTCCCTCAGCAAACTCTGAACAAGGAAGGAGTCAACATGATTAGACTCCTCAGTGGATGTCATGCCCTCATCTAAGAATTTGACTTCATGATTAGGAAATGGACCATGGTTATTGAATAGCCATGGCAGTCCAGCTGAAGGATGATCAATGAACTTCAACTCAGATGCATAGTTTGAGTGACAAGAAGATAATTCTCATTCAAGCTAATGGGGAACTTGAATTAGACTCATGGTGTTAAAAAATGAGAAAATGGTGTCTTTCTAAATGAGGAAAAAGAATCTCCTTGGTGAGTCCATCCTTTTAGCCTGAATTCCTTTGATAGTCCATGATATAGAAGTTTGCATTTTCAAATGATCTCTTCCCGTTTAGATTCTTATCACTGTTCTCTGTCGGTATTACTTAGTGTATTTTCTCATAAAGAGGCTAGAAATTGCCTTCTTTTCTCCAGGAGAGAGTGGGTATTATAAAGGTTTTCTGCCAAAAGCATGGAGCCTTAGATAAGTAATCTCATCCTTCTTCCATGATAAATAAGCTATTAAAAATCAAGAAAAAAAAAAGGTAGCAGTTGGAACATCTGAAACGCACAATGTTGTGAAAACCTCATTTTTAAGAGTCTTCTCCATTGTTCAGCCACAATGCTGGAGTCTTCTCCATTTATATTTTTGTTTGGGGATTTTTCTCTTCCCCAGGCTGAAGTTCTTTGTGCGTGAGACTGAAAAGCTGCCAGGACTGGTCCATCTGGCTGGCCAAATGGATTGTGCTCACTGGAGCACTGCCAGATGTATATGAGTAGAAAGTTTAATTTTGGGGCAGTCTAAGGCCCCAGTTCCTTTCTTAGTTTAACTGAAACTACATTTCTATTTTCTAGAAATTCCTTCAATTGGCCTGAGTGTCATCACCTAGTGTTGACTCCTATAATCCTGGTCCCAGGCTCTAGAGATCACCTGACTCAAGACTACAACCTCTCTATCAAGTCCAAACCAGTGAAATAAGTTTGACCACAAGGTTTGTGCCAAATGAAAAACCACTGTGTTACATTTGATTACATTTGTCTGACCTTGATCAATCTTAGGAGCCAGAGTATTCGTTTCAGTTAACTAATTTAGTTTAAATTGCTTAATTAAGAAATAAAATTTCATGGAATTCCCTAGATTAATTTGCACTTATACTTAAGAGCATCAACATTTATAATCAATTTAAAGAGGAAATAGGCCTAGAGTATTTTTATAGTTTGCAGTGAAACCTAATTGGATTCATTTGGGCTGAAACAGGAAATATAGAGAGATCTGATATATTTTTAATTTCCCACATCTTAAGGACAATAATGGGCATTTAATCTTTGTGAGACACTGAGTTTTAGACTTGAAATTACAGAAATTGTGAATTCAGAAGATAAAATGGCTGATTGCCCCATGTTCTTACCTTTCAGGGAAAGCAGCCGGCAGGGCTAGATTGTAATAGGCACTCAGGCAGGGCTGGCATAGGCACCAGTCATGGGCAGAAGATGGGCACAGAGGAGGGTGCCTGGGACTAGCAGGGGCCTTGTCAGCCTTTGTATGTGCTTTCTACCCAAACTTTTCACTTCTTTTTCGGGGGGGTTGGGGGGGTGGCAGGCAGAGGGTGCGCTGCATAGTTTGCAGGGATCCTAGTTCCCTGACCAGGGACCGAACCCACACCCTTGGCAGTGAAGCTGTGGAGTCCTAACCACTGGTTCACCAGGGAATTCCCTCACTCCTCATATCTTAAATGAGAGTGTCAGGATTAGATCTGAGTTTTTAGGAAGATTCTGTCTGAGATCTAGGGAAGGGATTTGGGGAGGAACAAACACAGAGTAAGAAGAGCTTTGAGCTCATATCTCTCTCTGTCCTAGTCAGACATCCTGAGGTAGCTGGAATTAAGACAGCAGTATCTGAAATGGAAGAGATATATTCTGGATATTGATCATCTATTGGGAGAAGATAAGGGGGAGGGGAGGGATGAGGGAGTGAAAGAAGACAAGAATGACACAGGTTTCTGCCTGCAGTTACAGCCAGGCACCACACGTCTACACATCCAAGTTTGTCTGGGAAGTGTGGGTTAATGCCTATAGCACTGTCCTTTACTTTCCATTATGTCCTATTTTGGCAGATAAATTTATATGATCACTCTAGCAGAAAAATGAATGGCAACCACACTGAGAATTTTAAGGAAAAAACTTGTTCAAGGGAGTTATGTGCATGTGTGCATGCGCTCAGTTGCTCAGTTGTTTCCGACTGAGCCCCTGGACTGCAGTCCACAGGCTCCTCTGTCCATAGAATTCTCCAGGCAAGCATACTGGAGTGGGCTGCCATTTCCTACTCCAGGGGATCTTCCTGACCCAGGGATCGAACTTGCATCTCTCGTGGCTCCTGCATTGGCAGGCAAATTCTTTACCACTGGTGCCACCTGGGAAGCCCTCAAGGGAGTTTGGGACATATTATATTTGAGATGCCTGTCATACAACTGTATTTATTCACTCACCTTCTTCAAACCTTTGTTTAAATCTCCCTTTCTCAATTAAACTCAGCTGACCATCTAATTTAATCCTTCAACTTGCCCCTTGACCCATTCCTGATCCCTCTTACCCTAATCTTTTTCTTTAATCTGAATACTCATCATCCATCATACTGTATAATTTATTTAGCATGATTATTAACCATTGCCTGTAATCTGCTATAATAGAATCTCCTTGAGGACAAGGACTTTGGTCTCTTCTGTTCACTGATGTATTCTAAGCACCTACAACAGTGCCTGTTATTCAGTAGGTGGTCAACAGATATTTTTGAATGAATGAGTGTTCTGAATGCACTCAACAAATGTGTAATGAGCATCTATTGCTTTTTGAGCTCATGTGTCTATCCTAGTCAGAGATGTTCAATAATTTCCAAGGATGTTCAATAGAAAGTAAACACGTATGATTCCAAGGCTCAAAAGAGGATCTGGACTAGAGCTGTAAAATTATGTGTCAGTAGGAAGCATATCATGTTTGAGCTATGGCGTAATTAATATCCCTCAGTGAAATCATTTTAAGTACAGTAAGAAGAGGACTCAGGACAAAGCCACAGGAATAAAAAAATCTAGATAGAAACCAAGTAGGAATGGCCAATAAAATCAATGATACAGGTAGAAACAAGAAAGAATAGTGGAAACTAGGCGAGATTAAGCAAAAATCTTAAGGAGGGAGTTGTCAAAAGCATGAAGTAAACTACACTATTCAAGTAAAGCCAAATGGCCATCAAATTTATTAGAAAGACAGTTGTTATGAAGTGGTGTGCCCCTAAAATTCACACACTGAAACCCTAACCCCCAATATGACTTATTTGGAGAGAGGGCCTTTACAGAGGCAACTGAGGTTAAATAAATTCATGGGGTGGAGGGGGACACTAATTCAATAGGACTAGTGTCCCAATAAAAAGACAGACACCAAGGTTGCACCTTTACAGAGGAAAAGCCATGTAAGGACACAGAGGAGGCAGGCATCCTCAAGCCAAGGAGAGAGGCTTCAGGAGAAACCAGCCCTGACAACACTTTGATCTTGGATTTCCAGCCTCCAGAACTGTGATAAATAAACTTCAGTTGCTTGAACCATGAAGTCTGTGGCATTTTGTTATGAAAGCTTTACCAGATGAACACAGTGGTCATTATTGACAATGGACTGATTAAATTTTCAGAAGTAGTAAAGGTTGTATCATAGAGCAGTAGGGTCAAGAGACAAATGGGGTTGGGGGGTGGGGTTGGTGGTGAGTATGGGTTTCCCTTGTGGCTCAACTGGTAAAGAAACTGCCTGCAATGCAGGATACCTGGGTTTGACCCCTGGGTTGGGAAGATCCCCTGGAGAAGTGAACAGCTACCCACTCCAGTATTCTGGCCTGGAGAATTCCATGGACTGTATAGTCCATGGGGTCACAAAGAGACAGACATGACTGAGCAGTAAGTATAATCCAATTTGTACAGAATTGTAGCTAGGTAGGCGGAGACAAATAGCCTTGAAACCAGAGGGGATTTGTTGAAACCCCAGGAGAGCACTATTAAAATGTGGGTACCACAAATTTCAAAGAGACAAGCTTATCATCTTCACACTTTAATACAGTACAGAATGTGTGTAATTACACATATTGATGACAGTGTATTTTTTTGTTTTGCAACTGAAGGAAGTCTTGGGAGAATTTTAAATTTGAACCAGGCAGGGGAATCTTACAAGGACATTAGTGATGAAGTTTGCACACTTCTGATGTGATTTCAGGTCACTAAATCAGCTGGCTCTCCTAATCGAAATTATATTGTGTTGATGCTAGGACCACAAGCTGTAGACAGTTTAGGATTGAATTCATCTCTCAGATTTTTTAATGCACTGAGGGGTTTTTTTTCCTCCCTCAGAGTTTATCATTGACAATTTAAAGTCAGAAGTGAGTCTTTCTTTTTAGAGGACATAGTTTACCCCTACTACTAACAGAACTTCCCTGAATTAGCATGCTAGGCTTTCCAAACTGAGTCTGCATTCAGTGTATCCTAATTCCTCTCCCCCTGTCAGGGAATTTGCTCCTGCAGTTACTCCACATCTTCCCTGCATCACCAACTTCCCATCACAATATCAGTGCCTTGTTAGTCTCCAAGATTAAAAAAAAAAAAAAAAAAAATTTTACTCACATCACTCAAGTTTTTGGCTTCTTCTTACAAAACACTTCTTAGAAGGTCTCGTGGTGATTTCGAGGAGATAAATATCATTTGCTAAATCCTTCCCCTGGGTTTCAGCCTGGTAAATAAATGTAGGCACTGAAATTAACATGTCAACAAAAGGAAACTCCCCATTAGCACCACCATCTCTAACCCAACTGCTACCACTAATATTCCACCTACAAGCAACGGCTTGATTTACCCAGGTGTGCAAGTCAAAACTTAGCAGTCACCCTTGAAACTTCTCTTTCCCAATCTATCACCGAAGTTGTGTTTGCTCAAGTTAAAAGTGAGAAACAATGAAAACAAATACCGTGCTCAGAAAGGCCAGGACAGGTAGCCAGGAGGTCTGAGATTATGCCCAAGCCTCCAAGGGCTTCACTTCCTCCCCGGCCCTGCACTGGCCCCTGAACAGCCCCCACACCCCCACGTGAAGCACATGTGAATTCAAAACGAGATTCAAGCTGAGAAGACTGCGTTCTCTCCCATCTTTGCCTCAAACTCCCTCCCACTACAAACTGCTCAGGTTCGGCCCCACACTGATGGGGTCTCACCACTTGGCTGTATGGAGGCTTCCTTGCCAGCCCCATACAAAGGCACAGAGGGCTGAGAAGCCTTCTGTCACAAATTAAAAGGGAGCCGGGCCTCCCAGGTCCCCAGGGACACCTCTTCGGAGGCCGGGGTCCCGCCAGGCAGAGCACACCATGTCTCACACACCGTGGGGGCAGGGCTTGTCCTGCCAAGACCCCCACAAGTACCCCAGCACGGTCCATGTGCTGCTGTGGACATCTCACTGGCTGGGGCCACCATGGTGAGTCCCCCAGCCCTCCCAGGAGGGGCTGTGCGGCCAGGAGTGGTCCCCTAGCACGAGCCCTCCGGAAGGAAAGTGGACTTGGGGCGGGGTGCGGGGGAGAGGTAGCGCGTGCTCTGGGCTGGAACGGGGGTGGATGGACTCGCACCTTTGGAGGCTGTTGCCCTTGTTGCCGCCGCCCTCAGCCCTCGCCGGCCAATGAGTAGGATAACCGGTGTGTCATGAACGCGTAGGCCACGGATTAGAACTTGGGGTGGCTTTTGACGGTGGCGGCCGCGGGAGCTGATCGATGCGGTTCACAGGGGTGCCGGAGGCCAGAGCCACAGCAGAGGTCCTGCAGGCTGAACAGGTGGGGGCCTGTTCAGGGGGCTGCTTGCGCTTCTTCACGTGGTGCGTGAGCGCGATGTGGGACACCTGGGTGAAGGACTCCTGGTTGAGCTTGCTCTGCCCTCGTGATTCCCCAAGCAGATCTCCAAGGCCAAGCGTCTTTCTCTGCGGAGGTGCTCAGCCTGCTCTAGCGAGGCTTGCTGACAGGGCCAGGTGCAGCTGATTCCCCTTCAGGTCGTGCTCCTCGGTCTGTTCCATCCGCTGGTTGCTGAAGGGCCAGGTGTTAGTGAATTCGGTCAGTGCGAGGATGCCCTGCATGCTCCTGGAGTTGGACTTGAAGACTGTGCAGAACCTGTGCTGGCTGGATAGTTCCAGACCTCCAGGTTGACCTGCCGACTCTCCGGTTGCTGCCGACTTACAGGGACTCAGCCATGACCTCCTGCAGGCTCTCCAGCATGTCCCCTTGCCCATGTCGCCCACCAACAGACAGCGTGGTCATGGGGTGGGTGGGGGACAAGACCTTACGCCCAGAGCCCTCAGACCCAATTTGGAGGCATGCCAAATTGCCAGCCTTATCCCCACCTGAGACCCCAGACTCTGCAACTACCTCCAGACCACCGGCATTATTTGAGGGATAATTGAAATGGCCCCCTGGCTGATATTCCTGCTTCTGATCTTGGCACTGTAATTTATTCTCCACATAATAGCCAAGATGATATTCTACAAATATAAATCACATCTGGGCACTCTTGGGATAGTCGTTGCTGCTGCTGCTGCTAAGTCGCCTCAGTCCTTTCCAACTCTGTGCGATCCCACAGACGGCAGCCCACCAGGCTCCTCTGTCCCTGGGATTCTCCAGGCAAGAACACTAGAGTGGGTTGCCATTTCCTTCTCCAGTGCATGAAAGTGAAAAGTGAAAGTGAAGTCGATCAGTGGTGTAGACTCTTCGAGACCCCATAGACTGTAGTCTACCAGGCTCCTCTGTCCATGGGATTTTCCAGGCAAGGGTAGTGGAGTGGGGTGCCATTTCCTTCTCCAGTGATAGTCATTAGTGCTACCCATTGAACACACTGCCCCCTGCCCCTATGGATCCATGGTAGGATTGCACTTACTTACCTTCTCCTGGCTGCATGGAGTGCTGTAGCTTGTTTTGGTTAAAAGTTTGTAAGCAAAAATAACACTTGCAATTAAGCTGGAGCATTTGATTGCTCTTTTGAGACCCCCCAGAATGTACTTTTCCTACTGCCACAGTGTCTGGTATGATCCAGTCAGTGGTGACTCCATCAGCCTGGGTCTTGGAGTGAGAATAAGGATGGTCAACAGAGTAGATAGATGACTACTTCTGAAAACTTTCCAGACTAATTTTGCCCTCTCCTAAGTACTCTGTAAGATGAAATACTTGTTGTTTCTTGCAGGTGCTCCATCCAGGAGGAGACGCATCTTCCCATCTGTGTAAAAATGTTGGTTAAATTGTTGATGCCATAACAGAATATTACTTCAGCAAGTGCTTATACGGTTTGCAAAACTTCAGGAAATATCCAGAAAAAATCTGAGCTCCAGGATTCTCCCCCTCCAATCACTGAAAATAGTGAAATAAATACAATAGCGAAAATAGTGAAATAAAATAAAATCTTTATCTGAGAGACAGCTCTTCTTTAAGAAATCTAATTGTACAAAGTGATATTTAGAGATGATCATATTGAAAGTGTGTACTCTATGTTGTAAGTATTTGGACCCCTGTACTCCACTTTTACCATGCATTATCAAGCAACCTTTGATCACAGAGGCCTACTTAGTCTTTTTCCTTTCCTCAGCAAGTGCTACAATACAATATGAAACCACCCCAATATACACCCTACCATCTGAATTAAGAGTTACTAAATTGCACCTTGTTATCAACAGTCTCTGTTAGGACTATCATATGATTCTTCTGTATTTATTATTAGCGAGGTTTTTTTTAATGCACTTTCTCTATGATGTGTGTAAAGAATCAGACCTCCAGGAACACTATGACGTGGTAATATTTTTCCTCTAAGAGTTTTTTTTCTCTTTTCATTTCTTTTCCTTCTTTCAGGGTTCATGACTGATTATGGCCACTGCTTTGCTCAAGTGTGTTTATTCATTCATTCTTTTATTCCTCAATGATTCATTCATTCAAAAAAATATTTACTGTGAATCTTCTTTGTGCCAGATACTGAGCTAGACAGCCCTGTCTTTATAGAGTCTTCCCCTAGAGAAAGAAGCAGACTTAAAGCTATTACAAAAGGTAATTATGTGCATCCTCTTGTCACAAGCAACAGTGACCCAATGAACTGTTTCACACAAAGGGCTGGATGAATCCTGCTAGAATTATTTATAACTAATGAAAACTCCTAAAGAGGTGAAAGCTCAGTCCACATAAGAGAATCTCTAATGGCAGAAGTCTGGTTAATGTGGCAGCAAAGAGTAAAACAGATATTTAATTTAAATCAAAAGCTCTGTGAAGAACCCCTCAAGTCCCAGCACATGGTTGACTCTTATTCTGCCAGAAACCAAGACTTTGATGTTCTTTGCACATAGTGACTGTTAAACAGGGATGCTGTCATCCCATCCCCCAAAGTGACATTCTTCCTCTTTTCCTACAAGCTGAAGACTACCAGAGTCTGTGTTATATATTAAAGATGAATAGGACTTCTTGACTGGATGAGCAAAGAAAGATCCATAACTGGAGGAACAATAGACTTTTTCATTCTAAGTTGAGATGTTTAAACATAGAAATATGGGAAATGTAATTAACTTACAAAATGGGATGTAGCAATTCAAGTTCAGTGGAATTGTGGAATTAAGTATAATCTTGCTGCACATTAGTATCACCTGGGGACCTCACTAAACATTCCAATGCCCAGGCTCCAACCTAGACCAACTAAATGAGCATGCTTGGGATCTGAACACTGGAATTTGTTTTCCCATTTAAATCTTCCAGGAGATTCTATTGTACAGCCAGGGTGAGAACTACTGGAGCAAAGGAAGAGTATCCCAGGGACTGAAGTAGAACCCTGAAGCCTTGCCCAGATTTTGATACATGGGAGAAGTAAAAATGGCAGCCTGGCAAGGCGCTAGTGTGAGAAACAGTCAGATTTGAGAATGGCTCTAGGCTGGGTTGTGAAGAGAAGGCCTGACCTAAGCTAGTGCCTCTTTGTTGAGAAGGTAGAGGGTGAGGCTACTTTGTGAGTATAGGAATTCCTCTACCACAAATACCCTTGCTTTAAATTCTGCTTTAGATCTTGAAGGGTTCTTTGGATAGCTTTTTGGGAACAATGAATATTTTAATTTCAGTGAGTTGAAGTAATTCTTTTGGTGATCTCTAGAAATAAGGGAAACAGGGATTCAGAAATTAAAAATAAAAGACAAAATTTTGGCCAGAGGTATTTTTTGTTTGCTTTCCTCATGGTTCTCTCCTCAAGAAGGAAAAACACTGTGTCAAATGTTATTCGTCCTAGCTGGCCACAGGATCATTTCTATCTCTGCCTTGAGTCTTACCCTCTGGAAGAGTACTGGCTGTCCCTGAATGCTCCTTTGGCCCCTTCCGAATAGCCTGCTTTCTTGGCCTCCTGTGTTGGACAGATTCTAAGGTGGGTCCAGCCTGCTATGCTTCCTGCCTCCTGGTATTTACACTCTTGTATAATCCTTTCCCTTGTGTGTGGGTGGGACCTGTGACTTGCTTGTAACCAACAAAATATGTCAAAAGTAAAGGATGTCACCCCCATGATTACACTGTCATTTGAGATGATGACTTGGGAGCAGATCTACTTTAGAGACTTGTATTGCTAATATGAAGTTAGTAGTCCTGTTGGGGAAGTCCATGTGTTGAAGAACTGCAGGCAGCTTATAGGAGCTGAGGGCAGCCTCCAGCCTCTAATCAGGAAGAAGCTGGGGCTCTCAGCCCTACAACCACAAGGAAATGTGGCAACAGAGTGAGTTTGAAAGTACAAGATATCCCAGTAAAGACTTCAGATGAGAACTCAGCCTAGCTGACATTTTGATTGAAATCTTGTGAGACTTTAAGCAAAGGACCAAGTATAAAAGATGCCCAGACTAAAACTGTGAGATAGCAAAGGTGTGTGGTTTTAGGTTCCTAGATTTGCGACCATTTGTTGCACAACAGGAAGCTATTACATCTACCTAGAAGCATAAATCAGAATGATGCTAAAGATGAGTAGAGTTGGGACCAAGTGTAAATTGTAACACTCCATCTTATCTGTAGCATTTGCTCTATGGCTGGGTCTTCTGGCTTTCAACAATTCATTTATAAAAGATTTGATCTATGAGAAGTATCACTAACTCATAAGAGCCTCCACAAGCTGAAAAACAAGTGAGATTCAGACAATATGAGGACATTTTAAAGATTAAACATAATTTACTTCATTATAGAAAAATGGGTCAGTGACATTCACCAATTGCTCACCAGCATGCAAAAGAGTAGTTTCACCCTGTGGATGTTGGTTTGTTATTGTAGTTACTATAATCAACATGAGAGGGAATGAAAATTCTATTGTTTGAGCCAAACTACTTCATTTTTTAAAGGCATATTTTAAAATAAATTGATCACCTGACAAATGCAAGTGAAAAATGCCAGTTAGTCAACTCAAAATAGTATCTATCATCTGTACACACTGATTAATCCCATCTAAATTCTGTTGTTTTTTAGTCCCTAAGTGGGGTCCAACTGTTTTGTGACCCCATGGACTGTAGCCCACCAAGCTCCTCTGTCCATAGTATTTCCCAGGCAAGAATACTGGAGTGGGTTACCATTTCCTTCTCCAGGGGATCTTCTCGACCCAGGGATCAAACCTTCATCTCTTGCATTGGCAGATGGATTCTTTACCACTGAGCCATAAGGGAAGCCCCTAAATTCTGTTACCTACCTTTTAAATAAAGGAGCAAGAGAGCCCTCATATATACACACATCTTTGAAATGATGATAGAGTCCAGCTGTATGTGTTTCCCTTGCAGGAAATAAGTGGCAGTCCTGGATAGCATATGACATTGCTTAACACAAATCAAATATGGAGTCTGGGAAAGAGAGCTCTTAGAAAACACACCAAATGCAAGAAAGCATGATACCTTTACCTAGTATTCTCCATGTAGAGCACTTCAGGAGTATTAACTTTTCTTCAATTACCACTTTCCAGGACAGTCCAGAGTTGAACATAATTTATTACTGAGGAAAGCTGGAGACATTGTGATCTAGAGTTATATATCTGTAGTGATGATTACATAGCTAGCAATTGTAACTGATGGCTTGTATATAGCTTTGTAACTGTGCCCACCTTAATGACCTTTGAAATGTAAGGCTGAGATATTACATTCTTTATTTTTATTTGGAGAGAGGGAGAGAATGAGAAATAGAAAGGGGGAAGAGAAAGAGAAAGCCCAGATGACAAGATGAAAATAGAGGCTTCACACTGTCTTCCCTAGGGACTTATCACCATCCTGCCCCATTTTATTAACACCTGCATAAATGTGGGGACTTCCCTGCTAGCTCAGCTGGTAAAGAATCCTCCTGCAATGCAGGAGACCCCGGTTCAATTTCCGGGTCAGGAAGATCCCCTGGAGAAGGGATAGTCTACCCACTCCAGTATTATTGGGCTTCCCTGGTGGCGCGGACAGTAAAGAATCCACCTACAATGCGGGAGACATGGATTTGATCCCTGGGTTGGGAAGATCTTCTGGAGGAGGGCATGGCAACCCATTCTAGTGTTCTTGCCTAGAGAATTTCCATGGACAGAGGAGCCTGGCAGGTTACAGTCCATGGGTTGCAGAGTCAGACATGACTGAGCAACTAAACACAGCACAGCACATATATGAGGAGACAGAGCATTTTCCTATCCACCCAGGGACACCAAGGAGAAGGAAGAAAGTAATCAGCTTTTGTTGAGAAACTCCTGATTCTTTACATCAGTCCTCCTTCACTAAATAAAGTATTGGGTTGGCCAAAAAGTGTCTCTGGTTAGTGAATACATTGTTCAATAAAGTTCTTGGTGAAAATGAAAAGTATCTTTTATTTTTACTTAAAGTCGAATGACTTCTTGGTCAACCCACTACAAGCACTAAGTTTTTAGAATCTTGGAGCACCAGAATTGATTCTTTGAGGGAGAAACCAGGACCCAAAAAGGTTACACGTCTTGTCTGGTAAGAATTGTCAGTAGTAGCAGATACCTATGTTCCTCAAGGTTTTACTCTCTTCTAGCCACATCACACATGTGATCTTTAATGCTTCCAAGAAGCTTCATGCATATAAGGAAACCGAGGCTCAGAGAGTTAAGGTTCTTGCTCATAGCCTCACAATTAATAAATAGAATAGTAGGATCTTTAGATCTGTTTAATTCTAAAGCCCTATAGTCCTTCCATTAAACTGGGCCACTTGAGAATCCAGGTTTTTTTTTAATTCCCAGCTATAGCAACTTTCTTATCAATGAGTCTGAGCCTAGATTTCTAGGTCAAAGGGAAAGTCAAAATTGGTCTTTATAAGGATTTATCTAGAGATTGAGTCTTTTACACAAATAGCTAGAGCTCAGACTTGTGAGAAGACAGGACAGCTTCTCCTTTGTGGAGGAGTCTCTCTGTATGTGTGTGCATATGTCTATATTCACTTATGAGCACATGGTCCCACTACAAGAGGTGCATCAAAAGTTGTATGCTCTCTCTGATGTTTCTGCACAGTGACATATTTTTATTTGTTGGCATTTATTGGAAATGCAGCTTTTCATTGGCTCCACATATAGGCTTTCATCCACAGCATTAAAGTCCCCTGTTAGAAAGTCACAGTGACCAGCATAAACCATTTCAATCCTGGCTTGACTGTGCTCCACTAGGGCATCAGTCTGCCATGGAGTCTGAGCTTCCTTGCTGTTTCCCCCCAGGAAAGGCAGTGGAAGCTCACAGGCACTGAAAAACCCCATCAAAGCCACCAGACTTTGGGTGGAGCCGGAGTACAACGTGGCACGGTTCATACTGATGACAAATGGAAGTTTTCCTTGGGGGTTCAAGAACAGAAGGTGCAGACAGACACAACAGTCTCTCAGCCATGCTTTAATGAGCCAGGGACCTTGGCTGGCCGGATGCTCAGTAGCAGGATGTCTGTGAAGTGAGAAGACAAGCAAAGGATGCTCAGGCCTTGCTCAGGCTGCGCTTGCACAGGTGTCTCCAAACGGAGGGGACCATGACTCATGACTCTTGAGCTAAGTTGACACTGCTGCCATCCCCCCTGGAAATCAATTTGTGGGCAGAGATCTAGGCTGTTTATAAAACTGACATAAGCGGCAGCTTCAACCTCAGGAGGCTTCACAGGGATAGATAAAGAGGAGGATTACAGAAGCTAAAGCTTTTGTTTAAAGAGAGATTACAAAGCATTTAGTTCGGATCAAGTCTGCCTGAAGCTTTGTTAAAATGTGCCCCTTTTCTCTGCTCCATCATGAGTTTTACTTTTTTTTTTTTCCATTTATTTTTATTAGTTGGAGGCTAATTACTTTACAATATTGTAGTGGTTTTTGTCATACATTGACATGAATCAGCCATGGATTTACATGTATTCCCCATCCCGATCCCCGCTCCCACCGCCCTCTCTACCCGATTCCTCTGGGTCTTCCCAGTGCACTAGGCCCGAGAACTTGCCTCATGCATCCAGCCTGGGCTGGTGATCTGTTTCATCAGATAATATACATTTGACCCTAGATAATATACATGTTTCGATGCTGTTCTCTCGAAACATCCCACCCTTGCCTTCTCCCACAGAGTCCAAGATTCTGTTCTGTACATCTGTGTCTTTTTCTGTTTTGCATATAGGGTTATCGTTACCATCTTTCTAAATTCCATATATATGCGTTAGTATACTGTATTGGTCTTTATCTTTCTGGCTTACTTCACTCTGTATAATGTGCTCCAGTTTCATCCATCTCATTAAAACTGATTCAAATGAATTCTTTTTAATGGCTGAGTAATATTCCATGGTGTATATGTACCATAGCTTCCTTATCCATTCATCTGCTGATGGGCATCTAGGGTGCTTCCATGCCCCCCCCCAATGTTTATAATAGCCATGAGTTTTACTCTTAAACTTAGTGCTCAAGTGTGAGCATGGAGCTCAGGCTTTATTTGGGACAACTGCAGATGAGGTCATTGGTCTCTCTCCTTTCTGGTAATGTGAATTCAGAAAACATGAGGATTAGAAGAGATTCTAATCATTTGCCCAACATTAAATTTTTCTAGTAACAAGGGCGAATGATTTCTAAGTACTTGAATGTGAAAAGGAAATCATGCAACAGATTTTCATAAAGTCATGGTTACTGCTTTCAAAATTGTCCAAAATATCACCTGCCCAGGTTGGGAGAGGAAAAAAATATAGGTTTAAAAACAATCAATCTGTTTCCTCCTTCTGAGACTGAAATGGACTGACTACATGGTTGATCCAAAAGCCTACCTATTTAGGAGGTGACTTTAAAAAATGGATTGACTAAAACTCAGCCAATTTGTCAATTATTTTTGTAGAATTGGCCTTTGTTCAGCTGGGGATCACTCCTGATCTTCTCTATGTCAGGGAGGTTTTCTGCTTCAGTGAATCCTTCCTTTTCTTTGGGAAGTAAAATCTAGAGAAAAATGATAGAATTCCAATGGAACCATATACAAAATTAGCACCTGGTGAGTCTTCAGGAGGTTCAGCTGAAAAATTGAGAGCAGATGGTCCTAGAGGAGATGCTTCTGTTGCTTCTGCATTTCAAGACCCCCTGAATGGAGGCCTGAAACAGTCAACAAAGCTGTACATCATGCTGATTGCATTACTGTACCTTAGCGGCTTGGGGGAAAATAAGTTTTCATAGAAGGTGTCCCCAGATGCTGTAGATTCCACAGCAGCACAGATCCCTAGGTCAGTGTGATTTTTGGAGTCTCTTTGGAAAACATTATCCTTAATGGGCCGAAAGAAATGCCCAATATTCTGTGTTTTCATTATGAATGAGATAGGGTTTGGCCAACAGTTTTTATTCAAATGGTATTTGTTTGTGCCATCTACATACTAGGCACTGGTGGCAGATGGAGAATATAAAGGCACAATACCTCTCTTCCCCTGAATCTCATGAAATAATAAAGTGGTAGTTAACAAAGGATGGGGGAGGGGTAGTTCCCAGCCCAATATCTGAGGGCACCTCATAGGAACTTGTTAGAAAGGCCATTTCTCAGTCCTGACCCTAGACCTACTGAACCAGGAACTATGATAGACAGACACATCAGCGTGGTCTTAAAAGGTCCCAGTCAATCTGGTGCAGGTGCCACTGAAACGGAGAAACCAGATATTGAATTAATAATCATATTGTTGACAATACAACAAGAAAGAAGGAAAACCTACTGTGGGAACTGATAAAAAAGTAAACATACAGACAGCATGGTATAAGTGTTCATTTTAAAGGCATGGGGTCATTGGTAGCTGCAAGTAGAACCAATGCCTTCCATGGAAGCAAAACTTCCCTATCATGGTATGCATTTTCTTCTGTAAGTAAAATCTATGACATATAGTCCTTCAATGCTATATGACATTTCCTTCCACTCCAGGTTCACATCACAGCCTCAGGACCACTGACGGGGCGACACTAGTTACAAGGAAGCAATGAAATGTTGAGCCCGTGCCAGGGCCTGGTGAGAAGCTATCCAGACATCTCTCATCCAGATCAGGGATGTGGAGCATGTGCAGACCTCCACCAGGCCCTCAATAGCAGAAGCCCCACCATACTTACTGTCATGGTCTGAAGTCTGCGTCCTGGGTTCTGTGTGTTATACAGTCTGGGCTATACTAATAAGTGATTTTAGAAAGATCGCTTGATAGGAGGTGATGGAAGCACTTGCCTTCGCATCTAAAACACTGGTTCTCAACCTACAAATAAAGATCACTCAGGGAGCTTTTAAAAAGTACCTAAGCCAGGGACTGAACCCCAGAGATTCAACAAATCTAAGGAAGAGCCCAGGCATCATTATTGTTAAAGAGATCTTCAGGAGAATCTCACATGCACCTGTGTTTGAAAACCCCCAACCTTGCAACTCAAAGCACGGTTCATCGGCCAGATGCATCACGCCATCAGGAAGCTTGCTAGAACTGCAGAATCTCAGGCCCCAGCCTAAACCTACTGAACCAGAATTAGCATTTTCACAAGACCCTTAGCTGATTGCTGTGTGCGCTAAAGTGTGCAGTTCTGGTCCGAAAGGTTTGTGATTGACTCCTCTCTGGTGAGGTATCTGTTCCCCTAACGTGAAATCATAGCACATGTATTCTCCAGTACAGCCTGAATGTGATTGGGTATGCCTCATGGAGCTGTAGTTTGTTCTGAAACATGCACTTCTTGTGGGTTAATTCCTGAGATGAGTTCTCTGAGCACATCGAAACTTTCACATCAGAAGATGCTTGTTTGGTTTACGGAATATATAGTGACACGGTCTCATGACCCTGTGGGTAGTCATTTTGTTTGTTTGCTTCTTTGGCTGGGCCACAGGGCCTGTGGTATCTTAGTTCCCCCCTGCCAGAGACTGAACTTGCACCCCGTGCACTGGAAGCATGGGGTCTTGACCACTCGACCAGCAGGGAAATACCTGGGGGTGATTTTAAGAGCAAATTGGAAAGTGTCTCTACAAACCTCACGAACAACTTGTAATCCAAGGAACACTCTACCTGGTAGTATGCTCTGTTGTATAAGCAATAAGGTACTGTCTGAGGCTAAGTCAGTGATTTCAATGAGTTTTAGTCATGCTTATCTTCACAGTAACTGTATAAGTAAAGTATTATTGGGACCATTTTTGCAGAAGGCAACTGAAGTCCAAAGGGTTAAATTGCCTAAAGTCATTCAACTAATAAATAGCTAAATGATGATTCAAACTAAGTCCCAGAGACAGCAAAAACCAAGATCCTTTCATTATTCTGACTTGATGGCTTTAATCCTGAAAGCTCTAGTACAGCACCACTCCTCTCCTTTACAGCCTCTAGAATGAATAAATCATTCACTTCTCTTAGTATGAATAAATGATAACTGACTGTAACTTTTCAAAACTGTCGTCCTTCATCAAGTGCCAAAATGCCAAATAGTCTGTATTTAGTCCCAACATGGCCTTCATCTAATCAAAGTGCTTATTTTGGGAGCAGTCACGTTTGAGTGTTAATAAACTATAGACAAATTTGATGGGATTTGGCATATTTTGGAATCAGATAAAAAGCACCTGTATGCCATTTCTGGTTTTTTCCTTAGTGCTACCAAATTAATTCAATTATAGCCCGTGTCAGGCAGCAGAACACTGAACTGTGGATGTCTGCATCTTTTTATAAATTAAAGGCACGATTTTAGAGTTTCTCATTACTCCAGACTTGATGTATACATGAAGAAAGCAGCAAAGTTAAAGTAATAAAGCCTGTCTTAAAAAGGCGTTTAGTCACTGTAGTTCTCGTTGGTGGAAATGACCTTGACTGCATCTTTCATGCACCCTCGCATTTGGCTTAGGATGCATAATTCATATAGCAATCAATTAGCTGACTGTAGAGCCTACAACAAGAAGGAATATTTCATATAAATCATTGCTGGCTAAATTGCTGGGACAATTAATAAAGTAGGAAATCTGTGGACATCAATTTGGAGGCAACACAGGTTCATCAAAAGCAAATCAGTTTCCTCCACCTCTTGGAAAGAAATTGCACACAAAGAAAACACCAGATATCATTTAATCACTATTTCTTAGGAAGGGCTTGATGAAGATAGTATTATTTGTTGTTTTTATGAATGTGAACAAGTGCCTAACATAAGTGGCTCATTTATTTGGCTTAGGGCACTCAATCAACAATGTCATTCTATGAATTCAAATATAGCAATCAAATATGTATTCCTGCTTTTGAAGCATCTATAATCTAGCACAGGGGGCCTCCAAATGAGACCTCTGGTGGGTCATGTGGGTCCATAAGGTGGCCTGTAGTCTCTTTTAAAATGCAAATCATCTTAGCATGCATTAGTTGAGCTTCAAATGCTATATTCATTAATTATTTCCATATATGTCACATGTACTCTAGCACACTTCAATTTGCCTGTGCCTCTATAGAAGTAAAGAAAGCCTACTTTTGGTATGTGTGCAAGATAAAGCTATTCTTTTCTGTTTTTTAATACATATATTGTTCAAAAATAATTTTAAACCATGTTAAGAGTACAGAAACACCTTTTTCAATATTTGTTATAGAGTTTTGGTTTGCAGTTACCTTGAGGTTTTTGTGTAGCAGTATATATACATATGTGATTGTTTTAAGTTGCTGACCTCTTAAATTCAAATGCATTTTGAATACACTGCATTTGTACTCCCCTCCCCTCACAGTTACTGTGTATGACATTTTATATTTAATTGTTTTGTGTATCTCTTATCTTAATGAGGATACAGATGATTTTTACTCCTTTTGTCTTTTTACCTCCGTACTAGCTTTGTTTATGATTTCCTACCTTTAATGTGTGTTTGCCTTTACTGGTAAGTTTTTTCATTCTGCTATTTTCTTAATTCTAGCTGTGGGTCTTTTCTTTTTCACCTAGAGAAGTGCCTTTAACATTTGTTCCCAAGCTGGTTTGATGGTGGTGAATTCTTTTAGCTTTTGCATGTCTGTAAAGCTTTTGATTTCTCCATCAAATCGGAATGAGAACCTTGCTGGGCAGAGTATTCTTGGTTGCAATATTTTCTCTTTCATCACTTTACATTTATTGTACCACTCCCTCCTGGCCTGCAAAGTTTCTGCTTAAAACTCAGCTAATTGTCTTATGGGAGTTCCTTTATTTGTTATTTGTTGCTTTTCTCTTGCTGCTGTTAGTATTTTTTCTTTAATTTTTGTCATTTTGATTACAATGTGTCTTTGTATGTTTCTCTTTGGGTTGATCCTGCCTGGGACTTCCTAGGCTTTCTGGATTTAAGAGACTATTCCCTTTTCTAGGTTAGGGAGAGTTTCAGCAAACTGTCTCTTCAAATATTTTTTCAGGCCCTTCCTCTCTCTTCTCTTTCTGGGACCTCTATAATGTGAATATTAGTGCACTTGAGTTGTCCCAGAGGTCTCTTACAATGTCCTCATTTAATTCTTCATTTTCCTGTTCTACTGTAGTGATTTCCACTACTCTGCCTTTCTGCTCACTGATCCATTCTTCTGAATCATTTAGTCTACTATTGATTCCATCCAGAATATTTTTTAACTTCAGTTATTGTGTTCTTCATTTTCTGTTTGGTTGTTCTTTTTTAAAATTAGTTTATTAATCAGCTATGCTGGGTCTTTGTTGCTGTGCAGGCTTTCTCTGTTTGAGGTGAGGGGGGCTACTCTAGCTGTGGTGTGCAGACTTCTCACTGCGGTAGCTTCTTTTGTTGTGACGCACAGGCTCTCGGGAGCATGGGCTTCGGTCGTTGCAGCTTCTGGGCTCTAGAGCACAGGCTCAGTAGTCGTGGCACACAGGCTTAGTTGCTCCATGGTATGTGGGATCTTCCTAGACCAGGGATAGAACTTGTGTCTACTACATTGGCAGGCAAATTACCATAGGCCACTAGGGAAGCCCTGGGTGCTCTTTATATCTTCTCTTTATTAAAACCTTCTAACTTCTCACTCTATGTATTCATTTTCATCCCGGTTCCCTGGTTATCTTTATGATCACTACTCTGAACTCTTTCTCGGGTAGACTGCTTATCTCCACTTTACTTAGTTCTCGTTCTGGGGTTTTATCTTGTTCCTTTCGCTGAAACATATTCCTCTGCTGCCTCATTTTGTCTAGCTTCCTGTTTGTATTTTTATGTATGTGGTACATTAGTTAGGTTTCTCAGCCTTGGAGAGGTGGCCCTCTGTAGGAGGCGTCCTATGCATCCCAGCAGTGCTCTGCCCTCTCATCACCCAAGCTCTATGCTCTAGGGTTCCCCCTAAGAGGGCTACCTGGGTCCTTCTGTTGTGGTGGGCTGACTCTGTGGGCAGTCTGGCAGGCCCCTGATGAGGGGGCTGGTGAGCTGCCGGGCCCTGCCTTGCGCCGATGCTTCTGGCTGATGTTTAACAGGGTCTGGTCACAGGTGGCGGGTTGCAGGATCCTAGGGAGCCCAGGGGCTAGAGCTGGCTCAGTGATGAGGAGAGTCAGGGTAGACTCGGGCTGCTGTTCTACTCACTAGCTGCTGAAGCCAATCCAGGGATTAGTGCCAGACCACAGAGTCCTGGAGCCGGACTGCAGGGCCCAGAGACCCCAGGGCTCATTTCAGATCATTGCCCAGGGGAGAGGGGGTGGGTTCCTGACACTGCTGGGTATGGGGTCTGGGTGACTCACAGGGTGTTTTGACTTGCTGACTGGCCTGAGGTGTCCCAGCACTGCCCTTGCAGGCTGCTGGGTGGGGCGAGACCTTGGAGCTAAGGATCCAAAATGTCAGCTGCCATAGCATCAGTGTTCACCTGGCTGGAAGCTCCCCAATATGTCCAACGCCAGTGTCTATGTCCCCAGGGTGACATGTGGCCTGCCCTCCTGCCCTTGCTCCAGGAGACTCTCCAAGACCAGCAGGTAGGCCCAGCCCAGGCTCCTATCAAATTACTCCTTTTGCTCTGGGTTCCAGGGCATGTGAGATTTTCCGTGCACCTTTTAAGAGTGAAGTCTCTATTTACCCCAGTCCTCAGGGGCTCCTACAATTAAGCCCTGCTGGACTTCAAAGCCAAATGCTCTGGGGTTTCATCTTCCTGGGGAGCTTGATATGGGGCTCAGAACTCATGCTCCTGTGGGAGAATGTCTGGAGTAATTTTTCTCCCTTTTGTGGGTTACACATCCAGAGGGTATGGGGTTTGATTCTATTGCAAATCCACCTTTCCTTCCTCTCTCATTGTAACTCCTTCTTTATATTTTACCCACAGAATATCTTTGCTGGTAAGTTCCAGTCTTTTCTACCCATGGTTGCTCTGCAGACAGTTGTGATTTTAGTGTGCTCATGAGAGGAGGTAAACTCTATTACCTGCAATCTCCAGAAACACCTTTTTTAATGACTGACTGCCCAGACAAGAGTCACATATATGCTACTTTTATTAAATGATAAATGACATCAAACATGGTAGCCTTAATATATAGGTCCATGGATATAATTTGACTTCATATTATAATTACCTGGAGAATATTTTTAAGCTCACTATACTTATGGGCCATCTCTTATACACTGGAAGTGATAAATAGATTCAAAGGATTAGATCTGATAGACAGAGTGCCTGAAGAACTATGGACAGAAGTTCATAACATTGTACAGGAGGTGGTGATCAAAACCATCCCCAAGAAAATTAAATGCAAAAAGGCAAATTAGTTGTTTGAGGAGGCCTTACAAATAGCTGAGAAAAGAAGAGAAACAAAAGGCAAGGGAGAAAAGGAGAGACATACCCATCTGAATGCAGAGTTCCAGAGAATAGCAGGAAGAGATAAGCTGTCTTGGATGAACACTGCAGAAGAATAGAGGAAACAATAGAATGGGAAAGACTAGAGATCTCTTCAAGAAAATCAGAGATACCAAGGGAACATTTCATGCAAAGATGGGCACAATAAAGGACAGAAATGTAGACCTAAAGGAAGCAGAAGATACTAAGAAGAGATGGCAAGAATACACACAGGAACTATACAAAAAAGATCTTAATGACCTGGATAACCAAGATGGTGTGATCACTCACCTAAAGCCAGACATCCTGGAGCTTGAAGTCAAGTGGGCCTTAGGAAGCATCACTACAAACAAAGCTAATGGAGGTGATAGAATTCCAGTTGAGCTATTTCAAATCCTAAAAGATGATGCTGTGAAAGTGCTGCACTCAATATGCCAGCAAATTTGGAAAACTCAGCAGTGGCCACAGGACTGGAAAAGGTCAGTTTTCATTCCAATACCAAAGAAGGGAAATGCCAAAGAATGTTCAAACTACCACACAATTGCACTCATTTCGCATGTTAGCAAAATAGTGCTCAAAATCCTTCAAGCTAGGTAGGCTTCAGCAGAATGTGAATTGAGAAATTGCAGATGTACAAGCTGAATTTAGAAAAGGCAGAGGAACCAGAGATCATGTTACCAACACCTGTTAGATCACAGAAAAAGTTAGAGAATTCCAGAAAAACATCTACTTCTGCTTCATTGATTACACTAAAGCCTTTGACTGTGTAGATTACAACAAATTGTGGAAAATTCTTAAAGAGATGGGAATACTGACCACCTTACCTGCCCCCTGAGAAACATGTATGCAGGTCAAGAAGCAATAGCTAGAACACGACGTGGAACCATGGACTGGTTCCAAATTGGGAAAGGAGTACGTCAAGGCTGCATGTATCCCTGCTTCAGTTCAGTTCAGTCAATTAGTCATGTCCAACTCTTTGTGACCCCATGGACTGCAGCACACCAGGCTTCCCTGTCTATCACCAACTCCCAGAGCTTGCTCAAACTCATGTCCATCGGGCTGGTGATGACATCCAACCATCTTATCATCTGTCATCCCCGTCTCCTCCCGCTTTCAATCTTTCCCAGCATCAGGGTCTTTTCCGTTGAGTCAGTTATTTGCATCAGGTGGCCAAAGTATTGGAGCTTAAGCTTTAGCATCAGTCCTTCCAATGAATATTCAGGATTGAGGTCCATATAGTCAAAGCTATGGTTTTTCCAGTAGTCATGTATGGATGTGAGAGTTGGACCATAAAGAAAGCTGAGCACCGAAGAACTGATGCTTTTGAACTGTGCTGGTGGAGAAGACTCTTGAGAGTCCCTTGGACTGCAAGAGATCAAGCCAGTCAATCCTAAAGGAAATTGGTCCTGAATATTCTTTGGAAGGACTGATGCAGAAGCTGAAGCTCCAATACTTTGGTCACTTTGCTTATTTAACTTATATGCAGAGTACATCATGCAAAATGCCCAGCTGGATGAAGCACAAGCTGGAATCAAGATTGCAGGGAGAAATATCAATAACCAGATATGCAGATGACACCACCCATATGGCAGAAAGCAAAGAGGAACTAAAGGGCCTCTTGATAAAGCTGAAAGAGGAGAGTGATAAAACTCAGCATTCAAAAACCTAAGACCATGGCATCCAGTCCCATCACTTCATGGCAAATAGATGGGGAAACAATGGGAACAGGGTCAGACTTTATTTTCTTGGGCTCCAAAATCACTGTGGATGCTGACTGCAGCCATGAAGTTAAAAGACACTTGCTCCTTGGGAGAAAAGCTACAAGAAATCTACACAGTCTGTTAAAAAGCAGCGACATTACTTTGCCAACAAAGGTCCGTCTAGTCAAAGGTATGGTTTTTCTATTGTACAAATGTGAAAGCTGGACAATAAAAAAAGCTGAGCATTGTAGAATTAATGCCCTTGAATTGAGATGCTAAAGAAGAGTCTTGAGAGTCCTTTGGACAGTGCAGAGATCAAACCAGTCAATCCTAAAGGAAATCAACCCTGAATATTCATTGGAAGGACTAATGTTGAAACTGAAGCTCCAATACTTTGGCCACCTGATGTGAAGCTGACTCATTGGAAAAGACCCTGATACTGGGAAAGATTGATGATAGGAGGAGGAGGGGACAATAGAGGATGAGATGGTTGGATGGCATCACCGACTCAATGGACATGAATTTGAGCAAACTCTGGGAGATGATGATGGACAGGGAAGCTTGGCATGCTGCAGTCCATGGGGTCACAAAGAGTTGGACATGACTGAGTGACTGAAAAACGGCAACAACCGTCTCTTGAAAATACTGATTCAATTCCTCTAGTCTAAGGCCTAGCAACAGCATTTTTAAAAACTCCTGCATTGACTTGAATGTTCAGGCAAGCTTGGGAACACATTTATTGATAGTATTGTATGTGGCGGTGTGCCTCCGACTTGAAGCTGCACACAAAACAGCTGGGGAATCTTGTTCACCCTCAGGTTTTGATTCTGTAGGTTTAGGGTTGGGACTGAGATGCTACACATCTAACAGGCTCACAGGTGATGCTGACTTTGCTGGTGCTCCTACCACCACTGGAGTTGTAGGAGGTGGGACAGCAGTTCTCACACCTGCCTGCCCATTGGAATCAACTGGAGATTTTTAAAACTCCTGCTGCTGAGGAATCACCCCCAAAATTCTAAAGTAATTTTTGTGGTGTGCAGTGTGTGCATCTGATTTTTATTGCTGTTGCTGTTTACTTGGTTTTGTTTTGTTTTTTTAAGCTTCCCAAATGATTCTAGTGTATGCAAAGTTTAAGAGTTACTCGTGTAGAGGAGTGATTCTCAAGCGTCTTCAACCTTTAGACATTGCAGAGGAGTTTTAAAAATATACTAATTCTCCAGACCCAGACTAGGCTAATCAAAGTGTTACCCCCTTAGCACTTTTAGTGGGTAGGACTGGAATAAAGTTATTTTAAAAGCATGGCTTACAATTCTTATGAAGAGTCATGTTTGAGAACCTCTGGTATAGATGAGGCTAGGAAGTATGTTAGAGCTCAGGCTTTGAAGAAAAGTCAAGGCAACCTTCTATCTCCTCCTATGCTATTTTCCAACATGTTCACAATAGCAATCAAACTATAAAATGAAGAAAAAAAATACAGTCAAACAAGACATAGAAGGAGATTTAAATAAATAGAAAGAACACACAATACTTCTGGATTATTAACTTCCTTGTCTGACTAAATTATCTTTAATTTCAAAGTCAGTATAGAATAACTTTTTAAGTAATGGAAATGCAAAACTATACAACTAAAGGAAATAAGCAAGACTAGAAAAAAATTTTTTGAATGAGGAAAATGTGGGGAATAATCTTTCAGATATCAAAACATGTCATAAGATCATAATGATTAAAAATATTCCAGGGAATTCCCTGGCACTCCAGTGGTTAAGACTCGTGTTTTCACTGTGGAGGCCTGGGTTTTATCCTGGGTCAGGGAACTAAGATCCCATAAGCAACAGCATGGCCAAAAAAAAAAAAAAAAAATTCCAATTTGGGCAGAAGAATAGAAAATGAAACAGCAAAAGCAAAAAATGGACCTATATACTATATTAAAAATTTTCTAAAGGTAAAAGTGTCATGATTAATCAATAGGGAAATTATTAGCTATGTAAAAAAACAGAGTTGAGACATTTTGAAAATAATAAAATTGGATGTCTATCCCCCATTTCATACATGAAAATAAGTTCCAGAAGGAGTAAAAGCTTAAGGAAAAAAAGAACAGAATTGCTTTAACCTTGATATAAGGAGAGACTTCTCAAAAAAAAATCTAAAACATACTGAAAAAAGTTGACATATCTGGATGCACACACATACTTTTGTTCCCTGAAATAAAACAAAAACAAAGATTTTTAAAGACAATCAAGGTTCCAAATAGTCAGGAGACTGAACACATACATATATAAATGCACTATCTCCTGAAACCTCATGGAGTATCATAAAGATATGTGAAAGTTGCTCAGTCATGTCCGACTCTGAGACGCCATGGACTATTCAGTCCATGGGATTCTCCAGGCCAGAATACTAAAGTGGGTAGCCTTTCCCTTTTTCAGGGGATCTTCCCAACCCAGGGATCGAACCCAGGTCTCCTGCATTGCAGGTGGATTTTTTTTACCAGCTGAGCCACAAGGGAAGCCCCATAAAGATACATTTTAACATATTTAATTTCATAAGGATGAGAAGGGTGAGAGAGAAGGGGGACTAGCAATACAGTTTTTCAGTCTAGAAAACAGGAGAATGTGTGAGAGAACTGAAACAGAAACCAAAAACAAAAATGCCAACACAGAAAACTGGTTGCTTAACTGGAAAGCTAAAAATTAAGGCAGTGTTTTAAATGACATGATTTCCAAAGTCTCGGGAATTAGTGGCGCCAAGTCCTTCCAAACATGGAGGTAAATGAGAGGGGACTAAAATAAGAACTGCTCCAAAGTTCCCCAAGGAGCAGAAGCAGATCCCCTTTTCACTTTCCCTTATCCCCACCCCAGCAGAGGGCTGGAAGTTTGTTTTGTCTTGAACAGAGGGTCTCTGAGTCACCACACATGCTAAGGCAGAGTGCTGAGAATGCAGCTGAAAAGGGATGAATTTATTGAAGGCTGACATCCCTTTGGCTCTCTTCATTTTTTATCAGCTCCTGGAATGTTGGCAGCCAAGACTTTATCCTTCAGGCAGGAGACTGGATGGATCTTTCCTGGGGAATGTGACCAGTATAAGAGAAAAGTCCTAAAGAGATCAATGTTAGGGGCCCTTCAATAAAGCAGCCAAACCATAGGGACTTCCCTGGTGGTCTGGTGCTTAGGCCTCCGAGCTTCCACTGCAGGCGCACAGGTTATATCCCTGTTCCTACATTCAGGGAGAAAAAAAAAGGCTAAATCACATTTTCCCTCATTGAGTCCCACAATCAGAGACCCACCCTCCCATTTAAAACTTCCTACAGCTTCCCCCCCCTCCCCCAACTCTTAAATATAGCTAGCAATCAAGGGTTACAAAACAGTGGAGGAAGACTTTGATAGGAAAAAGAAAGACTGAAATGAAAGAACTGATCAAAACAAGTGGGAAGCAATAGAACACACAAAGCTGAAAATGTAAACAAACTGCTGTCAGTATTCTCAGAGATGGATACATCAAAAGCAGAAGCAAGGAAAGCAAAAACATGTAAATGGGACCACACCAAACTTTGCTATGTAGCAAAAAAAACAACCTGACAAAGAAAAAAGACACCCTAGGGAATGACAGGAAAGTTTTGCAAACCATACATCTCATAAGGGGTTATTGTCTTTATTTGTAAGGAACTTCTACAACTCAACAGTAAAAAAACAAAAACAAATAACTCATTTAAAAAAAGGTCAAAAGACCTCAATAGACATTTTCACCCAAAAGACAAACTAGTGGCCAATAGGCATTTGAAAGGATGTCTACCATACTAATCATTAAGAGAGTGTAAATCAAAACTACAGTGAAATATCAGCTTATACCTGCCTAGCATGGCCATTATCAAAAAAATGAAAAAATGCAAGTGTTGGCAGGATGTGGAGAAATTGGAATCCTGGTGCACTGTTGATACAAATGTAAAACAGTATGGCCACTATGGAAAACAACATGGAGCTTCCCTAAGAAATGAAAAATAGAAAAACTACCACGTGGTCCAGCAGTTCCACTTTTGGATATTTGTTCAAAAGAACAGGAAACCGGATCTTGACTAGATATGAAACAGAGAGACAGACTATGGACAAGGTGAATGAGAGTAATTCTCAGGATCCTTCTTATTAATGAAACTACAAAAAAAACAGATCAAACTGAGAGTTCCCAGGCTGCTTTTCACAAAACTTGTATATCTAATAGGTAGATAAACAATAAAGACAGAAAAGAATTCAGACAAACAGATTAAAGCAGGAGGTTCCCCTAGTTTGCCACGTGGATGAAACAAATTCTGACGTGTTGAGTGTTTCTACCAACCCTCAGTTTGCTTTGCTCTTCTGAGACCCTCCCTCCCTCTTTCTTGAGGACAGTTGGTGGGGTGAAAGAAGTGAGGTGATTAAAGAAAAACTGTGAGTGCCCCTGCTGCCCCACTCCATGAAATATCTGAATTCAGAACATTCCAGCACAGGCCACTTTCCCGTGAGAGCAATATGTATCAAAATGGAAAATACATGGTGCCTTGTTGTTGACAGTCGTTCCTCTTTCGGGGCCCCAGAGACTTTACTATCTGATGCAGTGTTCCACAGTTAGGATCAGAATGAATGAAAGGTCCACTTTCTTTTGTCTGTTTGTAAAGCAAAAGAGTGACTGTGAAAGTGAACATGGAAGGGAGAGGCAGCAGGATGCCTCACCTGCAGACACCTTCTTGATGCAGATCATTCACAGGAAAAAAAGTCCATGTGGATGTTGCGGATCTGGAAACTTTAAAATTATTGGTGTGCTTGGCACATCTTCATGCAGATCCAAGGTTATATGTGTTTCAATCTGCAGGGCTGCTGGCATAGGGGAAATTCAATAGTAAAGGCTTTTAGGTCCCACAAGCGCAGAAGAGGACTCAAGACTGCAAAGAGCCAGGGGAGATACATCTGGGAGTTGGCAGTTTCAAAGCCAAATCAATGTTCATGGGCCCTTATTAAGAAAGTTGGTCTTCGTTCTGAGAACAGTGGGATTCTTGAAGTAAATATAGGTAGAACAAGGTCAGGTTTACATTTTGAAAATTATGGAAAATAAATTTGCTCTAGAAACATAGATGCAGGGAGAAAAAGAGATGTTCCCGTTATTCCAGGCAGAGTAGTACAAATTGTACTTGTAGAATGAGAAGCAGACAGATTTTTTTTTTTCAATTATTTTTATTAGTTGGAGGCTAATTACTTCGCAACATTGCAGTGGGTTTTGTCATTCATTGACATGAATCAGCCATGGAGTTACATGTATTCCCCATCTCGATCCCCCCTCCCACCTCCCCCTCCCCCCGATTCCCCTGGGTCCTCCCAGTGCACCAGGCCCGAGCACCTGTCTCATGCATCCCACCTGGGCCGGTGGTCTGTTTCACCATAGATAATATACATGCTGTTCTCTCGGAACATCCCACCCTCGCCTTCTCCCACAGAGTCCAAAAGTCTGTTCTGTACATCTGTGTCTCTTTTTCTGTTTTGCATATAGGGTTATCATTACCATCTTTCTAAATTCCATATATATGTGTTAGTATGCTGTAATGATCTTTATTTTTCTGGCTTACTTCACTCTGTATAATGGGCTCCAGTTTCATCCATCTCATTAGAACTGATTCAAATGAATTCTTTTTAACAGCTGAGTAATATTCCATGGTGTATATGTACCACAGCTTCCTTATCCATTTGTCAAAGCAGACAGATTTAATGGATATTAGAAGATATCCATTTAATGGCTCAGTGGGTAAAGAACCTGCCTGCAATGCAGGAGACTCAGGAGACACGGGTTCGATTCCTGTGTCAGGCAGATCCCCTGGAGGAGGGCACAACAACCTACTCCGGTGTTCTTGCCTCGAGAATTCCAGGGACAGAGGAGCCTGGTGGGCTACAGTCCATAGCGTTGCAAAGAGCCACACACGACGGAGCAACTGAGCATGCACACAGGCACAGAAGATAAAAACGGATAGAAGTTGATGATTTGGGGATGTAAGGAAGATGGAGATAAAGGTGTCCAAGAATAACTTCAAGGTATCTAGCTTGCAGATCTAGAAATGTTTTCATTATTTTCTCAAGAAAATGTTTTTCTGAAAAAATATATGGTGTAATGGGAAATTTTAAACCTTTTAAAAGAGGGAACAAATCTTCAAAGGTAGGCAATTTGGAGTTTTGTTTATTTTAGGATATCTGGAATTTAAAATCATGTTTACAACATGAACATACATAAGACAGCAAAAGAATTTTTTAAAGAAGACTAACATTTAATGCCCTGTATAATGTGGTTTTAAAAAATGAGATGTTGCACCCCAAGCATGTTGCCTCTGAAACATAACATTGGCCATTTCTCCGAAGTCACCAATGCCAGCAACTCTCCATTGCAATCCTCAAAGCAAAACCATTTCTCCAGTGAACAGTAGGGCTCCCATCCTAAAAAGTCAGCTCTGAACACCACAGAGAAAGTAATTGAATTCAACACCAGTGTTATTTTGTGACCTGTGCATCTTCCACCATATGAAAACTGAAAGTAATACTGTATCATCAAATTCTCCACTTTCTCACATAGTTCATCTGGTCAAACAGAATCAAATACCACATTGCTGAAACACCATCAATTCTCCTGTGGTTATTTTACAAATAAATTTCTTTTTCTCTACTTTTATATAGCACATAAAATTTTCATATAGTTGAAATGAACTGTGCAGAGAAAAAGGTAAATGCCAGCAGGCATCTAAATATTGTAGCATCTGTTATATTTTACACTCTGTAATCACAAATCTTATAAAGCTTCATCGCATTTAAAGCTGGATTCCTCACAAATTATTGAAGATTGATAGCTATAGTAATTGTCATTACACTTTTATTTTTATTATATTGAATTATACAAACTTTCTTCTACCTTCTCTGTTGTAATATCTTTTTCTGAAAAACAATTTGCAATGTCTGCTTTCTATTTTGTGGTAAAAGTCTAAAATTTATATGATAGAAATTAACATTTTAAAGTTAAGTATCCAAGATCTGTAGGTTGTGGGTGTGCACATATTTGTGTGTGCATGCACATATTAGTGTAGCACTGCTAATTATTAAAGTCTTTTCTAAAACACTTAGAAAAAATGGGTTGGAATAGAAATAGTAAAATGAATTATTCTGAAAGAATTTTAAACCTGAAATGGAAGCACCACAGACTCTCTATCAGTTTTCCTGTTTGTCACGAAACACAAGCAGGAGGAGTTTTAAATATGTGAAGATTTCAAACTTCTGGTAATATGCATCTGTCCATTCTGTGTCACTTGCCCTCCTAAGGTCTGCATTCAGTGTAAGGACCAAACCTCAGGTGCCACATAAATGCTTAAGACTGCCTTTCCGACTGATTTCATTTTTCCTTTAAGTTTTACACATAAGTGAATATCATCTTTTCCCCCTTTTTAAATCGATTTGTTGGATTTCAGTCTTATCTACCTACTTGCAAAGCTAAGTTATTAAGCACCCACCAGGGGGCTCTAGTGGTAAAGAACCCCCGGCCAGTGCAGGAGATGTCAGAGACGTGTGTTCGATCCCTGGGTTGGGCAGATCCCCTGGAGGAGGGCATGGCAACCCACTCCAGTGTGCTTGCCTGGAGAATCCCATGGAGCCTGGAGGGCTACAGTCCATAGGGTCACATAGAGTCAGACACGACTGAAACAACTTAGCACACATACACATGTGTTGGTACTATGTTAAGTGCTGTTATGGGAATAAACTCTTGGAAAACCCCATCTTCACAAAAGAATCACATCCAGTAGGTAAATTCCTTTGTAACTGACAAAACAACAATATCTGGTAAGTAAAATAATCTCCATTTTATAGACAAGGAAACGAAGGTTCAAAGAGCCAAGAACTTTGCCCAACACTGTTTAATCGAGTTTCCAACATTAATCTCTGGTGAGCCATGATGAACGCTGCACACCACCAGGAATGCCCTTCATGGAGCCTATAGAATGGCAACCCGTGGAGCTATCCAGTGCTACGTCCCTGTATCCAACTCAGAAGTCTAATAATTTCTTCTGTTGCACCACATTTCCACCTCCCTAACTTATCCATATTAAAATAACAGGAGTAAACAGAAGTTGGGGAAATCAAGAGTAGTAGGAGTTGAGTTTTGCATTGTACTTCTTGAAAATACCACTAATGAGTTCACAGAATTATTTAAAATAATTTGATCCATAAAGCAGCAGCTGCAGTCTCATATTTCCTTTCTTACAGAAAAATTAACTTATACTCATTTGTAAATAACCTAAGTACAAGCAAAGCTATCATTATGGGTTGCCTTCATAAACTACATACTGTGTAATTTTTTATTATCATTCCATGAACTAAGGGAGCCTGAAAATGATCTTTTGACGTTCAGAATTAACCATATGTTGATATGCAAGGTTGACACTCATTTGAGGGGGAAGTATGTCTCTTTAGCATTTTAATCTACTTATAAACTTCATTTATTCGGCATTGTACATCTCTAATTGATTAAACAAATAGTGCACTTTCCAAATAAAAGACATATTAAAATAGTGAACATCTGCAGAGGCATGGTTAAATAAGCAAAGACAATTCAAAGGCATTTGCTGTCCTAATTTCTTGCAAGTTGACAGACAATGCCCCAAAACTCTCTTATCAGATCCAGAATGAACGAATAAGCTAATCAGAGCATAACAAGTCTTTGCCAAGTGACTTCATAAGAGAACTATGAGTGCATTTAAACAGCACTCAGGGGTATTTCTTGTTAAACATATGAACTTGTTCTGAGAAATATTGTTAAAGATTGGTATAATCATGGAGTATACTATTTCCACCAGTGATCAGGGCTCCAGGGACAATGAAATGAAGAGAGATATTCATTTCCCCTTGGAACTGCAAGCTCCCAAAAAATAAGATCTTCAGAGCCTGCTCAGAACTTATCTCCCTTAAGCGGTACCTCTGAGGTCCCCATTTACCTTATTATCGTTAACTCTCTGGGGGCTTTGATCATGCACATTGGTCATGGTTCTGTTAGGCCAATGCAAGTTTCATCAGGAAAATTCTTTCCTTCAGTTCAAGACTTTGTAGAATGCCAAGTTTCTGCAGCAAATTTAGAAAACAGTATGAATAATACAATTTGTTAAACAAAGTCAATACCACATGCATAAGGGAGCATATGAACCATAAAGCTGTAAGGATTAATGACAACTGGTAAGCAGAAAATTACTCTCATAAATAAATATCAATAATTAAGAAATATAAGCAGTGTGTTTCTAACTGTTCTACTTGTGGCTGCATAAGCATTTAAGACACTTCAACTCCTTTTAATATGAGGGTAATTTATTTCTCTTATGCAAATTACCAGCTATACCAACATAATGTCTAAATATGGAAAAGAAAGCCTTTAGATCAAATTAACAATAAACGGTATGGTCTATCTCTGAGTGTGCAAAACCAGAATCACAGAAGAACACTACATAACTTGTACCTGTTTCTCTAAACTAAAAAAGAAAATCTTCAAAAGAATTCTTTTAAAAACCTATCAAAATATCCCCCTTTCCTCCTCTTCCTTTTCCTCCTGCTTTCCCTTTAGTTTTAAATTCAAGTTATAAACCAAAATAAGTAAAAATATTTCTATTCCTCTATAATCATATAGAACTTGACTTCCTGGCTCTATTCTATTTTTTAAAAGGTATTTGGGTATTCTGCTATTAGTGAATTATTAAATACTACAGTTTTCAAATTTTTTCCTTGATGTTTATTCTTCCTTATTTAAGAAAAGAATAAAAAAGTAGATTATATCATGTGAGCATATTAAAACACCCAAACCTTTTCCTCAACATAAAAATTTTCTTTAAAAGCTAGAAAAATCTATCAGAACTATATTCAAGCAGTCACATTCAGTGGTGTGTCCACTTCTATCCACAGATACTTTTGTTCAATGTGTTTCTTTAGATTCTCTGAAATGATTCTAATATTATTTCTCAAAGTTCTGTCTTTGAATAGTCACAGAGTATTTTCATTTAAACTTTATTCAGTGCAAATATTTAGAGAGTAAATTCATTTTAAACCTATGGATTTCAGTTTTCATGCTGAAAATCATCTAAAGCATGTCCAAGTTGATTCATTTTCCTACTCTTGACACAAGGGAGGACAAAGGCACATTGCCCATCTCTATGAGGACACCTGGCTAATAGCCAATTTACAGAGTATAGGCTGCAAACAGCTAATACTGCCTTTGTGCTTTGTCTCTGGTTTCCAAAGTATAGTAGAATCTAAAAAAAGAAAAAGAAAACCATCTGGAGACAAGACACACTTTACAGAAGAAAGATGTACCTCACTAATGATTAAAAAAAAAAAATCATGTCAAAACCCTGCAACTTTGTTCCACCTGGTAAAACAACCTTATATTCTTCTCCACAAGCCAGAGGTCGGTCACATTGCTACACTCATGAAGGGTATTTTTTAACGGATGTGATAAACCTTCTCCTCACTATTTACACTTCTCTCTCTCATCTGAAAAGACACCTAGGGAAGGTTTGCTTAATCTACATACATACATAAATAAATACATCCCTGCAGCTTGCAGGGAGAATGAGGCAATTTGTATGTACATGAAACACAGACATCAAACCCAGCATGCCCCAAACTAAGAGACATTCAAATAACTCATCACACCCCCATCACTGCACCAATTTCACATCCTAAAACTTCTCTGGCATAAGTATCACTGTTTTATCAACCAGACATAGAGTTAAATGAGGGCAAGTAGCATATTTGGAGAAGGAAATGGCAACCTACTCCGGTGTTCTGGCCTGGAGAATTCCAGGGACAGAAGAGCCTGGTGGGCTGCCGTCTATGGGGTCGCACAGAGTCGGACACGACTGAAGTGACTTAGCAGCAGCAGCAGCATGTTTATTCACCACTGTAATTCAAGCACTGAGCACTGTGCATATTGCTTAACGTGTAGATTATCCTCAACAAAATATTGAATAGCAGACCAAGTTTCTCAACACCTGGAAACATATATGACTCATGTTTTGGTGGCAAGACTATTGGCCTTACTGACTAAAAGTTTGGTTTCTATTCAGTCTGTCACTATGAAGATGTGTGATCTTGGGCAAACCACATATTTTTAGTGGATCTACAATTTGGGACAGTGGGATGGGAATGGGCAACTAGATAGTTTTTTGGGAGAAATAATTCTTTAAAATGTTGACACGGAGTTTCATTCTGTTCCTAAACCCCCTATATTTAGACAGAAAAGTTCATATCTATTACCTTCAAGATGTTCTTAGAATCCAGCCTTTCTTCCCTATCCCCACTGCCACTCCCCTTAGAGCTGGCTTTCACCAGCTAAGTTCTGAATGAATAAACTGCAGTATGAAGAGGGATAAACTGGGAGTTTGGGGATTAACATATACACACTACTATGTATAAAATAGATGACCAACAAGGACCTAATTATAGCACAGGGACCTATATTCAATACCTTGTAGTAGCCTGTAAGAGAAAAGAATCTGAAAAAGAACATATGTATGTGTATGGCTAAATCACTTTGTGGTACCCCTTAAAGTAACACAACTTTGTAAACCAACTATATTTCAACTTTTTCTATTGTGAAAAAAAATAAAATTTTAAATGAACCACAATACATGTTCCTAACTTTAGTTTCTTGACTCTTCCTTTCTCCACAGCGCAGCAGGACAAACTTCCTTAAACCCTGTGTGTGACAGTTTTCCAACAGCAGTGTGCACAAGAGCGAAGCAGCTTATTATAGAAACGTGCTCCCAAATCACACCTCAACGCACCCCTGCAGGGTCCCTTAGAACCTCCCTTCTGCACCAGGCGGTCCACAGCCCACAGGTCGACACACATCCTCTCTGCAGTGATTTCTAGACTCTTTTGACTTTACATTTGAGTACTAAAATATGCTTAAGGAGACATCTTAAAAATGTGAATATTTATCATTGAAACATGTCTATGTAAAAATATATAGATATATGTCACTTTATTATTCTATTATTGAGTCAAAATCGATTCATCTTCTGTCCTCTCTGGTGAACTGTCATCACAGGATTCAGGACCCATGACCCATAACACAAAAGTTCACTTAAAAATTTACTCCCAAGTCACACAGAGAGGCTGTTCTTAACCTGACTGTGCACTGAGCGTTCACCACTGCTGCTTCTCTGTGCTCTTAGGGAATCATGTTCACACCTTAATCAAGGTAAGGTAAGATAAGGTAGTGTTTGTAAATAGTAATCTTTCAAAAACAACTGCATTTCTGTATTATCCTATTCCTTTTCTCTCTTTTCAAGCAGCTGTTAGGCTCTGTGTCCATAGCCTTAGTAGAGCTGTGTAATGAGGGGAGAGTGTAACAGTCTTATGGAATTTTCTTTTTCGAAGGCCCTGGGGTGGGGGAAGTTGGTGTACAACAAATTGTCTGCCAGGGGAAAGAACATGGTTTAGTCCCGCCCATAACACTCAGGGAGCTCAGGAAAGAGTAAATATGGAAGCCGCCCTATCATGAGTGAAAGTATGAAAACTTTTAAACTAAAGCTATCAAACCACTCAACAAATATTTTATTCTCCTACTTTGAAAATTTACATTTACAACAACTATGCGTAAAATTATCATTTTTAAATGACTGAAAATTTGCAAAATATCAAAGACAACAGTATAATTTTTGTGCACATCTGGTTGCTCTATTCATATACCAGTGATATTTGGATTAATAATAAAACATAAGTTCACATAAGTTATAAACTATTACATAATTTTTTCATAAAATTAATTTTTCTTAAACTTAGTTGAGTACTATCATTAATTATTTTAACCAAGATTTTTCACACACCCTCTGTTCTGTTGACAGCAATTTAAAAGTGAAGTGTAATTGTATGCAGTCTATAAAATTTGAATATATTTTCACAAAAACGTAAATTTAAGTAACTGTAAAAAATGAAAAAATAAATTATTTTTATTTAAAAAGGCCAAAAGACCTGAATAGAAAACTCATTAAAGAAGATATACAAGTGGCAAATGAAAAATGAAAATGAAAAAATGAAAAATTGTTAATTAGCACATGTTGTTGCCGTGCAGTGCTAAGTCACTGTCTGACTCTGCAACCCTATGGACTGTAGCCCACCAGGCTTCTCTGTCCATGGGATTCTCCAGACAAGAATACTGGAGTGGGTGCCCATGCCCTTCTCCAGGGGATCTTCCTGACTCATGGATTGAACCCACGTCTCCTGCGGCTCCCACGTTATAGGTGGATTCTTTACTGCTGAGCCCCAGGCAAAGCCCTGCACTCGTCATTAGGAAACTGAAAATTAAAACATCAATGAGATACCACCATACACCTCTTAGGACAGTCAAAATCCGAAACACTAGCAACACCAAATGCTGATGAGGATGTACAGAAACACTCATTCATTGCTGGTTGTCACTTCAGAAGACAGTTTGGCAGTTTCTTACAAAACCAAGCATACTCTTACCGTGTAATACAACAGTTGTGCTCTTTGGTATTTACCCAAGTGAATGGAAAACTTATCTCCACAGAAAAACTTGCACAAGAATAATCATAGCTCGTTGTTTTGTAGTCGCCAAAACCTGAAAGCAAGCAACATGCCCGCCAGTAAGTGAATAGATAAACTGTGGTCCATTCAGACAATGGAATATTATTCATCTCTAAGAAGAAATGAGCTATCTAGCCATGATAACCCATGGAGGAATCTTAACTGCATATTGCAAAGCAAAAGAAGACATCCTAAAGAGTCTACATACTATGTGATTCCACATATATGATATTCTGGAAAAAAACAAATCTATGAAGACAAGAAGAAAGTCAGTGGTTGCCAGTGGTTAGGGAGGAGAAAGGGGATGAATATTTCTTGCTGAGGGAGCAATTTTTCACCCTTGTTTTTCATGTCTCTTTCAGAACTGAATTACAGGCAAAGTGGTGGTGGTAGTGATGTTCGTTTTAATCACACTGGCTTTACTTCTAAATAACAGAAACCAACACACACTTTGAGTTCATTTTACAACAGGGCTTCAGAAAGTCATTCTCTGACAGAAGGAAGGCTCGGTATCCTGCACAGAGCACATCTCTAGCGTCTGGCCATTTGCAAACCCTGACAACATAAGCAGCGCTGGGCAAGAACCGTTTCAAGGTGGGGAGGAGATAAGGTCCTTAGATACAGTCATTCTATAAGCAGCTCTTTAACCAACAGCCTCAAATTCATTTCCTTTTCTCATAGGGTCTTCCACCATGAATTCTCCCTCCTCAACTGAGAATTTTCTCCTGTGCTTGCTCTCACTGGCAGCTCTCTCCCCTGTGATTCATCTGTCAACATGGCTCTATAGACCTTCTGGCTTCCAAAAGTTGATCAAATCTTTGTTATGCTTTGCTACTCTCCCCCTTTATTTTCAGCATTTTATGAGTGAGTTTCTCATTCCCTCTCTGCTACTTTGAACAGAAATTGTACAGAGGTTTCTCACTAATACTATTTTATTTAGCTCAGGAGACATTATAGTACTTCCTGAAGATAAGTTCTGTTTTCAGCTTTGTTTTTACTAGCCGTTAACGTGTCCAACTATATCATCATTACCTCCAAAAGCTTCACCCTGTTTTTAAACTTATCTCAGAAATATGAGTAAGAATTACAGATTGAGGTTTCAAGAATAGGGCAAGTTGCAAGGCATGATATGATTTTAAATTGAGTAAGCTAGGGATTGAAGTGAATCTCTCTGCTTATTAACTGTTTAAAAATTTTAGAAACTAATGATTTTGGGGGGATGGGACATAATATGTGAGACTATCGACTTTTCACAGTGTTAAAATGTATAGGTACATCAAAAGGTTAAGCTGCAAAGTTTCAACTTTCCATATTAACATTATCAAATTCCCATAAAAACAATATACAAAGTACTATTTTCTTCACATTAGAAATGAGAAAGCTCAGCTGGAGAAACTCAATAACTTGCCCAAGATCATATGGTTAATACCTGGCTTATGCAGGATTTGACTCTGTGCAAGCGTGGTTGCCTACCTTTTCCACATCGTTACATGGCACCAACTACTTAAAAGGCCACTGCTGAACACACAGAGGAAGCACAGAAGTAAAACATCCAGGACATAGTGGAAAAGTGGAAGTCAGAGTGTGGTAGGGGGAGAGGAATAAGAGGTCTGTGAGAGAAACAGCCCACAAACAATTTTTTTTTTCTCATGTTCCAAAAAGAATCGAAAATCTCATACTCTTATGAGAGGATCTATTAGGACCTAAAGGTATCAACACACAACAAAGCCATAGAAGTGCTATAAAAACACCTAGTATAGGAAATATCTTCTTACCAGAAAAATGCAAAACAAACTGGCAGCAACACTTAAGGGGGTGAGAATAGTGATTTTTAAGGATGATAGCAGGTGCAGCAGTTCCAACACATCTGGTGTAATCACTTGAGGATAGATCCAAGGAAGCCCCATGCTGTAGAATGCCAACTTTTTGGTTCTATTAATCTAAAGAGTAAAATATTACTGAGTGCCTAATATTTGCAACATAATGGGTCAGGCATTGAAGAAAGTCGAACCAGAGAATCTTCCTTGTGGGAGTTTACTAGCTGAAGGATTTAGAGAAACTAGTGCATACTTCAGTGGTAAGCAATATACAAACACTCAGGAGTACCATGTAGGTATCTAGAGCAGCACTGGGTTGGTGAGTCACACTGGGTCACAGTTCACTCTCTTTTCCACATGAATCCTAAAGTGCTGATTCACTGTCATTCCTTTGATTAATTTTTTAAAGCTATATAAGATTAATGATATTTTTCAATTCATCATTTTTATCATCAATATGTTAAAATCATCTCGTTCTATTCAATTTCATTCTTATTTTACTATATTTTCCTTTGATCACTCCTTCCTTCTTATCATTCTTTCAACTTTCCATCCAAGTGGTTATTTAGATATATTGTATCCTTGGAAACTGAAGAGTGTTTTTCATATGCGCTATTAACTTGCATAAACACTACTGTTACATATCAATTTCTTGCCATTTTCATGTTTGTGAGATCATCCCAAATATGCATAAACCTCATTTTCCTTGGCCTTTTTCTCAAGTTGCCCACCATTCCCTACTACAACAGTAGTGATGCTGTGAAACTCCTTCATCATGCCTTGTGGTTTTCATGAGCTGGGTCATAGGGCCCAAGCACACTTATTTCACCAGGCACTATCAGCTTCTCTCCAGTACTGGAACATTTTATCTTCCAGTAGCTGTCCATGTAAAAAGATGTCTCTACCACCATCCCCACCTACCCCCATCCTTACTTGCCTTCTAACTTTTGCTAATTTGGTAATTGTGTGTGGAGTCACTCAGTCATGTCCAACTCTGTCCATGAAAGTTTCAAGGCAAGAATACTGGAGTGGGTTGCCATTTCCTACTCCAGGGCATCTTCCTGACCCAGGGATTGAATCTGTGTTTCTTTGTGTTTCCTGCATTGGCAGGCAGATTTTTTACCACTGAGCTATCTGGAAAGAAGTTTGGTGGTTATAAAGTAGTATTTTATTGTTGTTTTAATTTTTATGTCTGTAATTAGTAGTGGGCTTGAGAATCAATTTACATGTTTATTATACACTTATGTGAATTGTCCTTTTAAATACTATATTCATCTTCATAGATGACAATTTTTTGCTGAATAACTTGCATTTTAAAAAATGTTTTAAATATTCAAGAGTTCTCACTGTTGTAAATTCCATGTGAAAGTTTCCTATAACATGTCTAATTTAACATAAAACTTTTGATTTTAGTTAAAATTCTAGTTTTTGTTATTTTGTTTCTCTGTTGCTATAGTTCCTATTTTTTATGTCTGTAATTTTATGGATTTTTAAAATAGATTGTTGTTGTTTAGTCCCTAAGTCATCCAACTCTTTGCGACCCCATGAACTGTACCCCGCCAGGCTCCTTTGTCCATGGGATTTCAAAGGCAATAATACTGGAGTGGTTCTTCTGCCTTCTCCAGGGGATATTCCCAACCCAAGGATTGAACCTGCACCTCATGCATCCCCTGCATTGGCAGGTGGGTTCTTTACTACTGAGCTACCAGGGAAGCCTTAAAATAAATATCTTTGCTAAATCAAGACAGAATATGACATTCTCTTACACCCCTTCATCTTCTTTCTTCTTTTAATATTTGAACTTGTTAAATATCTATTTTAAAAAACAAAATTCATCACTGACTATCACAATTGCATAAATAAATAGATATTTTAACATCAAATTACAAAGAGGTAATTTCACAATAATAAAGTCACTTACAACTGAATAAATTTAACACCTTGAAAAACTTCCTACCTGTCTGATTTTTTCCCCTTATTTCACAGCACATTAGTTCATGGACCAAGAGTTGGCACCCACTAAATTACAGTATTTCCCATTTTAAAGCCCTAGGGGGCACAGTGGTAAAGAATCTGCCTGCCAGTGCAGGAGACACAAGAGACATGGGTTCAATTCCTGGGTCAGGAAGATCCCCTGGAGAAGAAAATGGCAACCCACTCCCATATTCTTGAAAGGAAAATTCCACGGACAGAGGACCCTGGCAGGCTACAGTCCATGGGTTCACAGAGTCTGACACAACTGAGTGACTGAGCACAAGCATGTTTTAAAGCAGAGACATGGGTGAAGGGAGAATCTGACTGAAAATGAAAGGAAGCCTAACAGCTTTGGTCAAGGTCATATCTGGAAGTCCTGGGCAACCACTGATGTGCTCTCTGACACTACAAATTAGGTTTATCTCTTCTAAAATTTCATATAAATGGAATCACACTGTATACCCTATAATTTGACTTCTTCTGTGCAGGATATTTTTGAGAGTCATCTGTGTTGCTGTGTGTATCAGTAGTTTGTTTTTTATTGCTGAGTACCGCAGATGGTGACTGCAGCCATGAAATTAAAAGACGCTTACTCCTTGGAAGGAAAGTTATGATGAACCTAGACAGTATATTAAAAAGCAGAGACATTACTTTGTCAACAAAGGTCTGTCTAGTCGGTTTTTCCAGTGGTCATGTACGGATGTGAGAGTTGGACTTGGTCTGTAAAGAAAGATGAGCGCCGAAGAATTGATGCTTTTGAACTGTGGTGTTGGAGAAGACTCTTGAGAGTCCCTTGGACTGCAAGGAGATCCAACCAGTCCATCCTAAAGATCAGTCCTGGGTGTTCATTGGTAGAACTGACGTTGAAGCTGAAACTCCAATACTTTGGCCACCTGATGTGAGGAGCTGACTCATTGGAAAAGACCCTGATGCTGGGAAAGATTGAGGGCAGGAAAAGGGGATGACAGAGGTTGAGATGGTTGGATGGCATCACCCCTCAATGGACATGGGTTTGGGTGGACTCCGGGAGTTGGTGATGAACAGGGAGGCCTGGTTGTGCTGCGGTTCATGGGGTTGCAAAGAGTCAGACACAACTGAGTAACTAAACTGACTAACTGAGTGTACCACTGAATGAATATACTGCAGCAATTATCAACTCACCTGTTGGCAAGCATTCAGATTTCTTCCACTCTGGAGGGTGTAACAAAAAAAGCTGCTGTGAGAATTTGTGTACAAGCCTTTGGTTTTCAGTTTCCTCGGGTAAACACCTCAAAGTAGATTTTCTGGATTACATGGTAAGGGTATATTTTATATCTTTGAAGAGTCTGCCAGTTTTGTTGAGTGTAATACCATTTTACATTGCAACCAGTGAGTCATCCATGGTCCAGCTGCTGGATATTTTAGCCAGCAATTGAGATTGTAAATATTTTTGACTTAATATTAGTGGCTACTTCAACTATGGTTTTCACTTGCATTTCCCTAAGGACAAATAACATGGTACATGTTTTCACATGCATATTGGCTATTTGCGTGTCTTCTGGAAAGGTTTTCTTTAGATCTTTGACTATATTTTTAACTGAATTGTTGGTCTTATTATTGAGTTTTAAGAGTTCTTTACAACTGGTTACAAATCTTTTATATCAGTTCTTTTATCTGGTTACAAATATTTCTGAGATAGATGCATAGAGAGTATATTTTTTTCCAATCAGCGGTTTGACTGTTCAAATTCTTAATCGTATCTTTGGAAGAACAGATTTTTATACTTTGATGAAGTCCAATTTATCAATTTTTTCATTTAAGAGCTGAAGTTTTAAAAAATTATAAATGATAATTTACATACAAAACTAAATTTCAGGTGTAAAATATAGATTCAATACTTTTATACAGCAGAAGTGATCACCACAATAAGTCTACTTACTGTTGGTCTCCACACAAACTTATTACAGTATTATTGATGATATTCCTATGCTGGATAGGACGGTTGGTGCAAGAGCAGCCATTTGTAGTATGATACAGGACTCCCTTACATGGCCACGTCTAGCTGCAAGAGAAGTTGGTAGGGTGAATATTTTGCTTTGCCAGACTCCGTAATATATAAAATTTGCTATCGAAAGAGGGAGGAAAGGGATAAATTCAGCCAAACAAAACACATGCCATGAGTACTTCCTCCAAATATCTCATCATAATATGCCTAGATTTATTTGGTGTCTCAATGAGCCCCTTCAATAAGCTCTTATATCTCTTGATTATTTAAGGAAAAATTCAGGCATTCTTTCCTTTAATCCACTTTTTCTTCATCCTGGTTTTTTTTTTTTTTTTTAGAAAGATGATGAGGTATTTCTCTCTTCTATATCTCCTTTCTCTCATTTTTTCCCCAGATCTTTCATTTTTCCTTGTATCTTCCAGGAGAGACACCAAACTTGCTATTCTAATTTGCTATATCATCTTTCAGCTGTATTTGATCTAGGCTTCAATCCAAGCATTGATTTCTTTATTTTAACAGCTACAGGTTTTATACCCATTTTCTCCTAATGGTTCTTCTTCACAAATTCTTCATACTCTTTCTCTTTCTCATAATCCTGTTATCTCTCTGAAAATAGTCTCTGTGCGCTCTGGCTTATGAGTTCTGTGCTTTCATGCATAGATTAATATCTTGTTTCCTTCTTCTCAAGTTTTTTTTTTTTTAGTATTTATGTATGCATGTATTTGGCTGTGCTGGGTCTTAGTTGCAGTATGGGGGATCTAGTTCCTTGACCAGGGATTGAACTCAGGCCTCCTGCATTGGGAGCATAGAGTCTTAACCACTGGACCACCAGGGAAGTCCCCTTCTCATAGTTGTACCCTCTTCACCATTGTTCTCAAGAGTTTATAGACAAAGGGATTACAAGCATATTTTGCTTTACATGATGAAGGACAAAGTCTAGATGCCACTTAATCCTCTTCCAGGTGAAATGACAGCATGAGGTGTGGTGCTGTGCCTGTCAGAGAGCCTCTCATATTACAGTCTTGGGTGATTCCTCATTTGCCTACTACTTCAGGTGACTTTGACCCTTAGTTCAGTTCAGTTCAGTTCAGTCGCCCAGTCATGTCCGACTCTTTGCGACCCCATGAATCACAGCACGCCAGGCCTCCCTGTCCATCACCAACTCCCGGAGTTTACTCAAACTCATGTCCATCGAGTTGGTGATGCCATCCAGCCATCTCATCCTCTGTCGTCCCCTCCTCCTCCTGCCCCCAATCCCTCCCAGCATCAGGGTCTTTTCCAGTGAGTCAACTCTTCATATCAGGTGGCCAAAGTATTGGAGTTTCAGCTTCAACATCAGTCCTTCCAATGAACACCCAGGACTGATCTCCTTTAGGATGGACTGGTTGGATCTCCTTGCAGTCCAAGGGACTCTCAAGAGTCTTCTCCAACACCACAGTTCAAAAGCATCAATTTTTCAGTGCTCAGCTTTCTTCACAGTCCAACTCTCACATCCATACATGACCACTGGAAAAGCCATAGCCTTGACCAGACGGACCTTTGTTGACAAAGTAATGTCTCTGCTTTTTAATATGCTATCTAGGTTGGTCATAACTTTCCTTCCAAGGAGTAAGCATCTTTTAATTTCATGGCTGCAATCACCATCTGCAGTGATTTTGGAGCCCAAAAAAATAAAGTCTAACACTGTTTCCCCTGTCTCCCCATCTATTTGCCATTAAGTGATGGGACCAGATGCCATGATCTTAGTTTTCTGAATGTTGAGCTTTAAGCCAACTTTTTCACTCTCCTCTTTCACTTTCATCAAGAGGCTCTTTAGTTCATCTTCACTTTCTGCCATAAGGGTGGTGTCATCTGCATATCTGAGGTTATTGATATTTCTCCCAGCAATCTCGATTCCAGCTTGTGCTTCTTCCAACCCAGCGTTTCTCATGATGTACTCTGCATATAAGTTAAATAAGCAGGGTGACAATATACAGCCTTGACGTACTCCTTTTCCTAAGGTACCTCCTAATACCTCTGCCCTGAAGCCTCTCCTTTCTAAGAGTTTCTACCTGAGTCACAGTCACAGGTCCAAAGAATTGAAGGATGAGAGAAGAGTCAGTCCCAAGACCCATCCATCCCACCTGTATTTGTTATGATGGGCTCCCCACTTAACCTGGGCTTCAGGACTGTTCTGCTGCCCCCCAACACCTCTGAGCGCTGCGGACACTGACCTGTTCATGCTCATCCAGAGTGGTGGGGTTAACTATGTTGTACCAGGAACAGTATAGAGAAGATGAGGGGCCATAAGCAGAAAGTTCTCTTACTCCCCATCTGTCTCCTATCTGTGATGTCTGTTTTTCTCCCATTCTAAATTAAGCATTTTTTCCCCCACATTAGGACTGTAATAGGTTGAACTGTTGTTATTGTTTAGTTGCCAGGTTGTGTCAGACTTTTTTGATCCCCTGGACTATAGCCCACCAGATTCTTCATTCTATGGGATTTCCCAGGCAAGAATACTGGTCTGGGTTGCCATTTTCTTCTCCAGCAGATCTTCCCAACCCAGGGATCCAAACCACACTTCCTGCACTGGTACATGGATTCTTTACCACTGACCCACCTGAGAAGCCCCAGTAGGTTGAATAGTGTCCTTCAAAAGTTAATGTCCTGCCAGGACATTAGAAAGTGAAATTAGGGGGAAACTGAGTCTTTGCAGAGGATCCTAACTTAATTAGTAAGTTAACATGTGATCATATTGGATAGGATGGGCCCTAATCCAATGACTGGTGTCCTTATAATAAAAGGACAGAGCCACACAGAATCCCAATGAGACAGAGGAAAAAAGGACAGAGGTGAAGGTGAAGGTAGAGATCTGGTGTAGCTACAACAGAAAATGCCAAGGATTGGGGTGCTATCAAGCCAGAAAGAGGTGAGAAAGAATGCTCTCCTAGAGCCTGCAGGAGGAGCATGGTTCTGCCAAGACAAGTTTCTAGAACATGAGAGCGATATCTATTGTTTTAAGTCACCAAGTTGATGGAAATTTGTTATGGAAGCCCTAGGAAACACATACAAGTGGCCCAATCACTTTTTTGTTGTTAAAGTCTAAAATTCTTCAACTCTTCTAGTATCACTAGAGTTAGATGTGGAGATTATGAGAAACTCGTATTGACTGAATAAACTATCTTACACCCTGGTATATCAGTTAGCAGCAAGCAACTGAAACCTTAGTTTTCTCATGTAACATGAAGCATTGCAGTTGGTGGTTCAGGGTTGGAACTGAGGTTTCACAATGCTGCTAACAACCTAAATCTCCTCGCTGTCATTCTGCGCTGTAATTTGTAGCATGTGGCTTTTGTCACCTTGTCTACAGAATGTCTGCTCTACCTCTAGGCAATATCTGAATTTCAAGTAGAAAGAGGTGTGAGATGCAAAACACAAAAGGAATATACGAGGTGAATTCATTCCTGTGGAAAGTAATTGCATTCCCAGACGTTCCAACTAGTACACATCTACTCACAGCACATTAGGGAAAATATGCCACGTGGCCACCCCTAGCTACAACTAAGCCTAGGGAATTATGTATTATTAACTTGGTATATTTACTTCCTCTAGAAAAACAGAAAGGGAGAACAGATAATCTGAAGAAGCAACTTAACATTGTCTGCCACAGGGAAAAAGTTTGACAAAACTTCATTTTGGTGAGAAACTTTCCCTAACTAAGACAGCTAATTTGCAAAAGCAATGCAAATACAAAACCAAATTTCTAGACTATGCTTCTCTTCTGAATATGTCTGTTTCTATAACAGACTGTCACTTGGTCTTCTTAGTGGGATATACAGAACAGAACAAAGGCTTTAGAGTGTGGCGGTCCTGGCTCCAATCCTTATTTCTCTAACTCAACTGGAGATAGTGGTTTCTTTTCTTATCCTAGTTTCATTACCTGTAAAAACGGTGCTTAAGCTACCTCTTGACATTGTGATATTTGTAAAAGCGTCTGCTACACAGAAGGAAGGGCTTCCCCAGTGGCTCAGAGGTAAAGAATCTGCTTGCAAAGCAGGAGACACAGGAGGCCTAGGTTTGATCCCTGGTTCAGGATGATCCCCGGGAGAAGGGAATGGGAACCCACTTCAGTGTTCTTGCCTGGAGAATCCCATGGACAGAGGAGCCAAAGAGTCAGACAAGACTGAAGCAACTCCACACGCACACACACAGAAGGAAACCCACTAGTTTCTTGTTCTCCCACCTAATCAAAATCCTACCCAAGTCGAGTACTATCTCCTCACTGACCACTTCCCCTATCATTCCAATCTCCACTTTCTCCTTCTACTTGAGAAATCTTGGATATTTCAGAACTCATTTTCATCAAATCAAAATATTTTACAACTTGCAAATATATTAGAAATCTGTTACACATCATATATTTTAGTAACATGCGAGGTCACCAAAGACACCAAAGACAGAATAAGAATGGAACTCAAGTATTAACTCTGTCCACCACATTGTGTAATTCAGTACAAATTACATTCCCTGTTCTCTATAAAGATTGCTGCTGCTTTCCTTTGTGTCACCTCCACATCCAGAGCATGATTCATTCATTTTTTCACTTACTTATCCATCAGCTAGTTATTGATCATGTACATAAATCAGGCATGATTCTGTATTCCAGGTATACAAGAACAAACAACAAATGGAGCAGCTATCACATTTTACACATAACCACTTACAGCACTGATTACATCAGGTCAGTTCAGTTCAGTCACTCAGTTGTGTCCGACTCTTTGCCACCCCATGAACTGCAGCACGCCAGGCCTCCCTGTCCATCACCAACTCCTGGAGTCCACCCAAACCCATGTCCATTGAGTTGGTGATGCCATCCAACCATCTCATCCTCTGTCATCCCCTTCTCCTCCTGCCCTCAATCTTTCCCAGCATCATGGTCTTTTCAAATGAGTCAGCTCTTTGCATCAGGTGGCCAAAGTATTGGAGTTTCAGCTTCAACATCAGTCCCTCCAATGAACAACCAGGACTGATCTCCTTTAGGATGGACCGGTGGGATCTCCTTACAGTCCAAAGGACTCTCAAGAGTCTTCTCCAACACCACAGTTCAAAAGCATCATTTCTGTGGTGCTCAGCTTTCTTTATAGTCTAACTCTCACATCCATACGTGACTCCTGGAAAAACCATAGGCTTGAGCAGATGGAAATTTTTTGGCAAAGTACTGTCTCTGCTTTGTAATATGCCGTCTAGGTTGGTCATAACTTTCCTTCCAAGGAGTAAGCGTCTTTTAATTTCATCGCTGAAATCACCATCCGCAGTGATTTTGGAGCCCAGAAAAATAAAGTCTGACACTGTTTCCCATCTATTTCCCATGAAGTGATGAGACTGGATGCTATGATCTCAATTTTCTGAATGTTGAGCTTTAAGCCAACTTTTTCACTCTCCTCTTTCATTTTTATCAAGAGGCTCTTTAGTTCATCTTCACTTTCTGCCATAAGGGTGGTGTCATCTGCATATCTGAGGTTATTGATATTTCTCCCAGTAATCTTGATTCCAGCTTGTGCTTCCTCCAGCCCAGCATTTCTCATGATGTACTCTGCATATAAGTTAAATAAGCAGGGTGACAATACACAGCCTTGATGTACTCCTTTTCCTATTTGGAACCAATCTGTTGTTCCATGTACAGTTCTCTTTTTTCCCCCCATGTCCAGTTCTGTTGCTTCCTGACCTGCATACAGGTTTCTCAAGAGGCAGGTCAGGTGGTCTGGCATTCCCATCTCTTTAAGAATTTTCCACAGTTTATTGTGATCCACACAGTCAAAGGCTTTGGCATAGTCAATAAAGCAGAAATAGATGTTTTTCTGGAACTCTCTTGCTTTTTTGATGATCTAGTGGATGTTGGCAATTTGATCTCTGGTTCCTCTGCCTTTTCTAAAACCAGCTTGAACATCTGGAAGTTCACGGTTCATGTATTGCTGAGGCCTGGCTTGGAGAATTTTGAGCATTACTTTACTAGTGTGTGAGATGAGTGCAACTGTGAGGTAGTTTGAGCATTCTTTGTCATTGCCTTTCTTTGGGATTGGAATGAAAATGGACCTTTTCCAGTCCTATGGCCACTGCTGAGTTTTCCAAATTTGCTGGCATATTGAGTGCAGCACTTTCACAGCATCATTTTTCAGGATTTGAAATAGCTCAACTGGAACTCCATCACCTCCACTACCTTTTTTCGTAGTGATGCTTCCTAAGGCCCACTTGACTTCACATTCCAGGATGTCTGGCTCTAGGTGAGTGATCACACCATCATGATTATCTGGGTCGTGAAGATCTTTTTTGTACAATTCTTCTATGTATTCTTGCCACCTCTTCTTAGTATCTTCTGCTTTTGTTAGGTCCCTACAATTTCTTATTGTGCCTATCTCTGCATGAAATGTTCCCTTGGTATCTCTAATTTTCTTGAAGAGATCTCTAGTCTTTCCCATTCTATTGTTTTCCTCTATTTCTTTGCATTGATCACTAAGGAAGGCTTTCTTATCTCTTCTTGCTATTCTTTAGAACTCTGCATTCAAATGGGTATATCTTTCCTTCTCTCCTTCGCTTTTGGCTTCTCTTCTTTTCACAGCTATTTGTAAGGCCTCCTCAGACAGCCATTTTGCTTTTTTGCATTTTTTTTTTCTTGGGGATGGTCTTGATTCCTGTCTCCTGTACAATGTCACGAACCTCTGTCCATAGTTCATCAGGCTCTCTGTCTATCAGATCTAGTCCCTTGAATCTATTTCTCACTTCCACTGTATAATCATAAGGGATTTGATTTAGATCATACCTGAATAGTCTAGTGGTTTTCTCCATTTTCTTCAATTTCAGTCTGAATTTGGCAATAAGGAGTTCAAGATCTGAGCCACAGTCAGCTCCTGGTCTTATTTTTGCTGACTGTATAGAGCTTCTCCATCTTTGGCTGCAAAGAATATAATCAATCTGATTTCAGTGTCGACCATCTGGTGATGTCCATGTGTAGAGTCTTCTCTTGTGTTGTTGGAAGAGGGTGTTTGCTATGACCAGTGTGTTCTCTTGGCAGAACTCTATTAGCCTTTGCCCTGCTTCATTCTGTACTCCAAGGCCAAATTTGCCTGTTACACCAGGTGTTTCTTGACTTCCTACTTTTGCATTCCAGTCCTCTATAATGAAAAGGACATCTTTTTGGGGTGTTAGTTCTAGAAGGTCTTGTAGGTCTTCATAGAACCATTCAACTTCAGCTTCTTCAGCGTTACTGGTTGGGGCATAGACTTGGATTACCGTGATATTGAATGGTTTGCCTTGGAAATGAACAGAGATCATTTTGTCATTTTTGAGATTGCATCCACGTACTGCATTTCAGACCCTTTTGTTGACTATGATGGCTACTACATTTCTTCGAAGGGATTCCTGCCCACAGTAGTAGATATAATGGTCATCTGAGTTAAATTCACCCATTCCAGTCCATCTTAGTTCACTGATTCCTAGAATGTCAATGTTCACTCTTGTCATCTCCTGTTTGACCACTTCCAATTTGCCTTGATTCATGGACCTAACATTCCAGGTTCCTATGCAATATTGCTTTTTACAGCATCAACTCCTGCTTCCATCACCAGTCCCATTCATAACTGGGTGTTGTTTTTGTTTTGCCTCTATCCCTTCATTCTTTCTGGAGTTATTTCTCCACTGATCTCTAGTAGCATATTGGGCACCTACCGACCTGGGGAGTTCATTTTTCAGTGTCCTATCTTTTTGCCTTTTCATACCATTCATGGGGCTCTCAAGTCAAGAATACTGAAGTGGTTTGCCATTCCCTTCTCCAGGGGACCACAATCTGTCAGACCGCTCCACCATGAGCCATCCGTCTTGGGTGGCCCCACAGGGCATGGCTTAGTTTCATTGAGTTAGACAAGGCCGTGGTCCGTGTGATCAGATTGGCTAGTTGTCTGTGATAGCAGTTTCAGTCTGTCTGCCCTCTGATGCTGTCTCTCATTGCCTACCATCTTACTTGGGTTTCTCTCACCTTGGACGTGGGGTCTCTCTTCATAGTTGCTCCAGTAAAGCGCAGACGCTGCTCCTTAGCACATAATTACTCAATAAATACTTTTTTGATTGACTTTTTAGAAACAATTGTATCTAGCAATAACTAAATAAGCAATGATTTATAATTTAGGTTTCAAAGTGGAAAAACAACCAGTCCTTTCCACCAATGTCTATTGATTTTTTTCCCAAATCATGCTATTTTTCTTTTTTTTTTTCCAGGATAAGCTTTTTCCCAGGAAACATCTTCAAGATTTAAGCAAATAACATGATTTGTACTTCTCAACCTATTTGCAAGAGATGTCCAATCATCTGAATCCCAGAAATGTGTATAAGTTGGGCTGAAGCTTGGGATCCTTGATGAATAATAAAAATAGAAAAGTACTTTAAAAAGGCAAGAACATATAAAACAGGTTCCATACCTTATATTGTATAGGAAAATGTGCTGAAAGTGATTAATATTATTCACTAAAAATTAGTATAACCAAAAATGCTCTTAGGCACACTGACTTTTAATTATATTCATTTTAGACAAATTTGGTTTGGTTAAATGAATCTCTAGAGAAGTGACCCAGTAGAAACAATGGGAAGCCTCTTCACTGTAAGGATTTCCACTGAATTCCTGATATTTGGAAACTGAAGTAGCAGGCAAACCAGGTATTTGTGTCCTGGCTAAGTGAAAAGTATCTGGCAAGAAACCTGTATGCTTTCTAAGATCAGTATAATCCAATCCTCATCTCCCCACTCCCCTACTCCCAGGCACTGACAGCATAACAATCTGCCAAATCCTGAGGACCATAAGACCAACTTTTTCTTTAAATATGGAAGGGAGACAGAGTGATATGGCAGAAAAATCCCAGAACTGAAAACATAGAGGTACTCGTATATCCATTGTGTGGTATCTCTAGAGACTCTGATTTCTGATTCTACAATCTGGCGTTTAATGTCTTCACCTGTAAAATGTGGCATGTAGCTCATAGCAGAATCTCAGTAACTGACCACCACTACTTCCATTACCACCATCATCATCAACATCACCATGACCCACCACCAGTGAAGAAGATGATAGAGTAGAAAGTAGAACTATTTAGTTAGTGGCTACATGATTAAATATTATTATCTTGCACAGGTGAAGTGGTATGTATGCATCGCTGTAGAAATGGATCCCATTTACCTTAGGATATCTTGCTCTAGACACCTGGCTAATGTTCAGCTGGTTAAAATCCTCCATCCAAATCCTGCCCTTTACCTTACTTAAGGCCAGTGTTGGCTACCCAAGGACCTGAGACAACTTTAATGGCCTCAACATCTCTCTGTTTCTGTCCTTTTCTCTCCACATCTCTCCCCTCACTTTCTCCTTCTACCTTGATTTGTCTTTCTTTAAGTTTCTTCTTTCCTAGATCATTTAACCCAGGTTGGAAATGTCAGCTGAAGCACAGCCAAGATGAAGGGGTGAAACACACCCCTTCTCTGAAGTGATCATCATCATCATCATCATGATTGTGATAATAAGAGGAATTCACATTTTGAGCATGTCAGACATGCTAATCACTTTCTTTTTAAGGTTCCTTTTATGAGGTACCTTTAAGCACGTTTCAAACACGATCGTTTATTCCTTACAATAACCCTGTGGATGACTATTGATAGGTTCCCTTTTTACAGATGGAAAAATGAGGCTCAAAGAAGTTAAGGTACTTACTCAAGATAAAAACTGTTACCAATTACTGAAACCAAAATTCTCTAGGTCCACAGAGATTATCATACTGAATGAAATAAATCAGAGAAAGAAAAGTATCACATGATATCACTTATATGCAGAATCTAAAAAGAAATGATACAAATTAACTTATTGACAAAACAGAAACAGACTCGCAGACCTAGAGAATGAACTTCTCCTTCCCCAGAGGGGAAGGCTGGAGGAAAGGGATAGTTAGGGAGTTTGGGATGGACTTGTACACACTGCTACATTTAGAACAGTTAAGCAACAAAGACCTTCCGTACAGCACCAGGAACTCTGCTCAATGCTATGTGGCAGTCTGGATGGGAGGGGAGTTTGAGGAGAATGGATATATGTATATGTATGCCTGATTGCTTTGTTGTCCACCTGAAACTATCACAACATTGTTAATCAGATATACACCAGTATAAAATAAAAAGTTAAAAAATCTCTAGGTCCAGAGTTCATACACTGAAAGGAATTTTGTGCCTTTTTTTCTGGAGCACATAGCAGAGGAGTTTTGGAATGTGTTGGCAAGGGCTTCTGACATTACAGCATCCCACAGTGAAATACTGCAGCCTAAGCATGTTACCACTTTCTGAGCTAAATCTTACTTGAATACAGCAGCAGCTGAACTTGCAGTTGCTCATAGGGAAGACTGAGACACAGATGCTTGCAATATTTATTCTGTGTTCATATTATTTACCAGGAGGAACCATGCTCAGTGGTCCCAAAAGAAGATGGAGACGACAAGTTCTTATGCTCAGCATTTAATGAATAAATCCATAGTCTCTGCGAATCCCATTGTCTCGGAAGTGAGGGAAATAAAACTACCAAGGGCCTCATTGACTTCAGAATTATGGGAAGTCCCTGACTATATTACAGGCTATTTATCCAAATAAATTTCCAATCATTCCACAGTATGTCAATTCTAAGTGCCTACACACATGCTTCAGTTGCTCCTTGGGGGCCATTTTTCTCTATAGAACATGTTCCTGAAAAATACAGTACGTGACAAGGGAGCCCTGCCAAGCAGAAAACACACAATGGGGTTTGTGGGTGGGCAGTTATTCTTCAGGCATTCAGGAAATTCTGATCATAGAGTCTGAGCCACTTAAAAATGACAGTCAATAATACAGGCCTGGGTGTAGGTGGGGGCCTGGTATGAGTAGAATTCCAAGTAGCCCTGAGGAAACAAGGAATGAGATCTGAGCATCTTCATTTAAACATTAGAAGCATCTCTGACAAAGTGGGTTAAATGGTGATTATTGCTTTGCGGGGAAATGGCATTAACTAAGCAGCTGTGATTTTATTATTTAAAAGAAATTTCTTATTACAAAGTTTATGTGGGTTTACTGTATAAAAGAAATATAAACAAAAAAGAGAAAAACATGAACTGCCACGCCACCAATCAGTGTTATCATTCCACCACATGTACTTCCAGATTTGTTTCAATTTATTCATTCAGTGTTATTTAAATATTGCCTGTAAGTTAAGTCCATGGGGTCGCAAAGAGTCAGACACAACCAAGCGACTGAACAACAATGAATAAGCTAAGTACAGGTCTAGGCTGGGAATACAGATGAGATTTTTATCCATAACAAACATATATATACCACACAAAAATGGAGCCATAGGGTACATACATTTTAACCTACCTTTTGGTCAGTCAACAATGTGTTATTAACATCTTTCCATATAAGTAAATAATCTTATGGATATAATTTTAATGGTCATGAATCATTACATTGACCATGAAACAATTTATTTTACCCTGAGGTCAAAGTATGCTTCTTTTTGCTTTTAAGCTATTTTCCAATTGAAAATAGCTAAATTTTAATTCCATTAACAACCTTGATGAATACTTTTATGATACTATTTGTCCATATCACATTGCATAAATAATCAAATATAACTTTTAGGCAACAATAGACTGGTTCACAAACACATCAGGCAGGCTTTTAATGTTTCAGACAAGTTCCAAATTCCCATACAAAAACATCTTCCAAGCTGCATAATTCCTAGGATAAATATGAAATGCCTATTTCACCTCAATCTTGACACTCTTGAAAAAAATTAAAAATTCTTTTGACATAGTTTATGACAAAATACTATCTCATTTGGTTATATTTTGCCTTTTTTTTGATTATTAATGAGATTAAATAGTTTTCATATATATATATTGCTTATTCTTATGCTGTTTTTCTATTTGCTAATGATTTTCTCTGTTTTCTCATGTAAATTGATAGTGGTTGCTTTTTAGGAAATTTTTAGCTATTTTCATCAGGTTAAGAATTGAAGCTTACTTCTTTGGAGAAACTAAAACCTGATTGGGGAATAAAAAAATCACGTTTAAGAAACAAACATGCAAACAAAGCAAACACTGCTCATAGCCGAGTTAATATTGTAAAAGTTAAGGATATAACATTAAGTACATTAAATGCAATACATTAAATGCTGAGGCAGTTCACTGGGCAAGGGAAGGGAAGGCCTCAATCTTCTGCTACAATGGAACATGGTGAGACTGGTGGTCAGGCATCCAGGTTCCTTCATGTACCAGGTTTATTAGCATCAAGCAAGCCAATGAAGGTGTCTGGAACTGTGTTTTCTCATTTCTAACACAAAGGGAGACAAAACAATATCTCTCTTCTCTGCAATTCTATGCAGCTATATTTAGAAGAGTTGACAAAAATATGGAAGAAAGGGGTATAGCGTTAAGAATTGGAGAAATTAGAATAATCATAGATGTTAAGCCCATGGCCTCTACACTTCAGTGTCTTTGGTACTTAATAGTGTTTCCTAATATGTGTTCCATAGGACAGCCTTTACACAAAATGTTAAAGAATGATATGAAATATAAGAGTCCTGTGGTCATGTAAGTCTAGAAATTAAGTGCATTTTTGCATTGCATGACTTTTCAGATTCTTTAAGATGCTTATGTGCATGCAGAGCCTGTAAGAGGGAGACAGAGTTTCTGACATTTGTCAAGCATGACACGATCATAGAATCCTTTTTTGAAGTATATGTCAGGACTAGGATCCAACAGAACATATTTAGGAAAACAGGCATAAACAAATGTCATATAGCATTCGACAGATATCTGTCAAGTGGACAGATAGTGCTTAAGCTTATCTAAACTTTCACCTAGTCCTACTCATGTGGTCACGTCCCCTTCATCGGCCAAGACACAGTGTCACTGAGCAGATCACCTAACTATCTTTAACGGCAAAACCTCTGTGCTAAGTTGGATAGGGAGCATCATTTTCTGCTGAGATATTGAGAACTTCCGAAGTTGAGCCACTTTTTCCACCCTCACAATTCTTTCTTTAGAATTATGATGAAACTAAAATAGTCTTCTTCAAGTGACAAGATAAAAGTTACCACACTGCATCATACTTCTTGATGGTTGAAACTCAAGGATCAGAAAACATGATTTAAATAAAACAATTTCATTCAAACACATTTATTTAGTACCAGTGACTTGCTAGTTATTATGCCTTGCTTTGGAATAAGACATTAACAGTCTTGATTTCAGTTCTCAGGAGATTGGGTCACAGTTTATCGGTGTGTATGAGGAAGGGAGCAAAGAATAAATGGACAGTTTTGCACAAGATGGTAAGAGCTATAGTTGAGGAATGGAAAGGTTGTTTTGGAAACCCAAAATAAAAAGTCATCTCACCTAGATCACAGATGCTTATGAAAGCCTCATGGAAACAGCAAGATGGATGAGTAGATTACCAAATAAACAACATAAGGAGAGGCATTCCACATAGAAAGACAGCATGTCAATCAGACAGAAATGAGAAAGAGCTTAGGATATAGCAAAGAGTTAAGTGTTAGCTGAACCTAGTTTTTTGCCAAGGTGTATGTAGTAGGAAATGAAACTATGGAGAGAAGCAAGATCTGATTATAAAGGACTAAATGCAGAAGATAAAGCTTTGGGCTTTCCATTAAAAACAATGACATAAGGCCATTTGCAGCAACATGGATGAACCTAGAGAGTGTCATACTGAGTGAAGTCAGTCAGTCAGAGGAGAAACATCATATGACATCCCTTACACATGAAATCTAAAAAGAAATGATACAAATGAACTTACAAAACAGAAAGAGACTCACAGACTTAGAAAACAAACTCATGGCTGTCAGAGGGAAGGGACAGTTAGGGACTTTGGGAAGGTCATGTACACACTGCTATATTTAAAATGGATAACAACAAAGACCTATTGTATAGTACACCTGCTCAATGTTATGTGCCAGCCTGGATGGGAGGAGGGTTACGGGGAGAATGAATACATGTGTATGTGTGGCTGAGTCCCTTCACTGTTCACCTGGAATTATCACAACATTGTTAATTGGCTATACCCCAATACAAAATGGTTTTGGTGTTAAAAAAAATAATTAAATAAAAAAAAAGATTTGGGTTTTCTTCTGAGATTATGGGAGAATTATTGAAGAGTTTTAAGTGAATGAGTCATGGGAACAGATTTGAGCTTTATTTTAAAAATACTAACTTTGGCAGTGATAAAGGATTCGATTGGAAGTTTGGATGAAGAACCCCCAAGACAGAAGCTGTTTATTCCAAATTTAGTTAAGAAATAATTAGGGCCTGAGCAAGGCAGTGGCATGAACTGCAAATCATTACCAAGACTAAGCCTTCCTTTTAAATGAACTTTTCCAGAAGGATGATGTTAATATGAATTACTGGGCAAAACTTTAATAGACATGTTAATCCCTCAAAATTGCCATTGATCAAAATTAACAAAGTGTGATAAGTCTGTCCATTTCAGTTATATGCTCAACCAATTTTTTTTAAGCTAACCACAGCTGAGATTATCAGGAGTAGTATTTTTAACAGTCATATTTTCGGGGTATTTTCACAGTACATAAGGTACTAATTTGATTGCTATTTAAACACTGACTACTGTGAAGTTCTTCCAGTCAAGATCATTGTATCTGGTTCAGGAAGAAACTGAATTAAGAAGAAAGATGAATATGGTGGGAAGAATCTGAGTATTCTTCAAACCCAGGGTCCAGAGTCCACTGAAATCTTAAGGGAAACAAAATCTGGGCTTACCTCTTAGCAGCAAACATGGTTCCTACGAGGTCTTGGTGACAGAAAACTGTTTCTCCCTCAAGACATTGGAGCAGGAGCCATACTCTTTCAGGTTCAGAGGCTCAAATGTCTGAGCTATGATTAGTTGCCTCTCGCCTATTTTCAAAAAAGGCCCACTAAGAGTCACTGGTTTGGAGTTGACTCAAAAATCTTCCCTGAATCCTCCACCTTCATGCTTGCCTTCCTGACCAAGCTGTTGTTGTTCAGTTGCTCAGTTGTGTCCGACTTTTTGAGACCCCACAGACTGCAGGACATCAGGCTTCCCTGTCCTTCACCATCTCCTGGAGTTTGCACAAACTCATGTCCATTGAGTTAGTGATACCATCCAACCATCTTATCCTCTGTTGTCCCCTTCTCCCCCTGCCCTCAATCTTTCCCATACAGACTATGCCTATAGAGAGATTATTCTGATGCTACCTTCTCAATAAAATCATTTAGAGTCCCAAATTTTCTCAGTAATAATAAGCAGTTTATGTAATTTAATTTAATTTCACTACAACCTATGAAATAGGTACTCTTATTATCCTCATTTTACAGATGAGAAAACTGAGGTCCAAAGAAGCTAGTTAAATTGCTTGAGGATTCACACCTAATAAACAGTAAAACCTGGGTATGAGCCGAAGAAGTCTGGGTCCAGAGCCTGTGTGCTTAAACATGGGTTCCCCACCCGCTAAGCACTATGTTCTGCCATGGAGAGAGAGGCTGGTCCATTTCAAATGGTCTATAACTATCAGTGAAAAATTTCAGTTCAACTGATCATTTAAAAACAGGAATCTGCCAAGATGAATTGTAAAATACTATTTCAGAAGTGGTCACTTTCAACTTCTCAGAATATTCATGGCCCAGATGGTCTCAGGTGCCCAACAAATTATGGAGAGACCTTTACTGAGAACTCAGAGTTCTGACCTTCCCAGGGGCACCGGTCTTCAAGAAAGGGAGCAATGCTTGTCTCTGTAAGGAGATCTTGAATCCAGATATACATGAGATTTTATTCTAAATAGAACAATTGCATAATGTTCTAAGACACCCAATTATTCCACTGAGTTAAGTGCTAAGAGAACAGCTATTTATTGATTGCCACCGGATGAAAGTCTGTTTTTACATTTTTTTTTCAAGGGTGTTACAGCAATAAAGCCACAAAATCAGAACTCAGAAAAGAATTTTGAGTTTGACAAGTATTGAAGAAAGGATTTTCATGGTCAAGGAAAGGAAGAAAGGCTTAAACGTACACTGAAGAGTGTTCCACAGGACTTTTTGGTGAGAAACATTTATCTATCTCTGTCTCTCTCTCACACACACAGACATACACACTTCTAGCAGTACAATAACCCACTTGCCTGTTACCCATGAGGACAGCTGAACTCTTCCACTCCAGCTTATTATGATAGAACATGTCTAAAAGACAACCATAAATATAAAACCTTGTACAACATGTGAGTTCAGTGACTACTGAATGTTTACTTCAGGATTTGAATAAGACTAGGAATCTGTGAAAAATAAAAGTACTGTAGTTATATGAATGCTGGTATATGGGATATTTAAAAAAAGCAAAAAGTTTCTTTTGATGAGCCATTTCTAGCACATACACACCTTACATGGAGAGGAACTATTTGCTCAGAAAGTGGTAATTTCCATTTTAAATGCATCTGAGATTTCAACTATTTTTAGTGGTATAAAATTTTTACAACCTTTGACTCGGTACCTCCTACTAAACGCATCCTTTCAAAAGCATGAAATGTTGAAGGTCTATCTATATTATTCAAACCAGCAATTAGAACCAGATGTTACTGCACTTTATATTTAGACACTACATTTCAATATCTAAAAAAGAAAGAATGCTCATGAAGGACAGAGAGAATAATTTATAAATGCAATTAAAGCATATTGTTTAGATTCCTTCTCACTAATTTACCTGATTGCAAAGTAAAATTAAATGAATTCATATTTAAATGCAAAATTGGGCCAATGAGTAATGAAATTTTTTAAACTGTGTGTATAGGAAAAGAAGATACCAGATATACTATTGTTGTGTCAGATGTATTTCTTTATCAATTTTACACATTTACTATAAAGGTATAATATGCTTTAAAATAAAGGTATACAGACATCTTCATGATGCAGTCAAATTTTAGGTCACATAATGTCTAAATTTATATTAACTTTAAAGAAAATGCATGGACTGGTTAGAAAAGAGGAATTTGAAACTAACTGTATGCTCTATATCATAGCAAAGCTTTTCATAAGAATCTATAAATATTGCAGATATCACATGCCTTCCCTGAAGTTTGGCTTGTTCTTTATTTGGGGAAATAATAGAATGAAGATCATATGTCCCTTTCAATACTATTTGTAAAAGTATGTCATACATATGGAGCACAAACTTAGGCAGAGCCAACGAAATACAACTTCTTCAAGTTTGACTGACCCAAAGTGATTGATGCTTGGAAAGATACAGGATGCTAAGCACATTTTACCTCAATTATTGAATAATCCAGTAAGTACTCCTTTTAATATCGCATTTGCTTGTGGTGGATTTTCTTCCCAACCATGGCCTCTGTTTGGGTAACATTAAATAGACTGGTCTTTTCGAGCATATGTCAGAGGCTTCTGGTAGCCCGCCATACATGTCAGTAGCAGAGGAGCCCATAACAGGCTAACAGCCTGACGCCATGACAGATGCAGGAGCCTGAGAACTAAAAGCAGGGGCCATGTGAGACGCTGCTGACCTAGTGAGTGGTGAATGGCTTTGGAGCCCTGCGGCTCCATGCCAACAGGGCACTATTGTATCTAGATGTCACCAGAACACAAGGTTAATAACCCTCTTTAATTGTTTTGCTCGTAATTCAAGGGTTAATGAAAGCTGCAATGTTCTTAAAGTTACTTTTCAGGTTATTATGGTATGTAAACTTAAAAGTAAATAGAAATATCTCATTCATTCATTAAAAAATGTAATTAAACACCTACTTTGTATCAGGCATTACTTATATATACTTAGCATTTGCATTCACTAGTATCAGCTTATTCTGTAATCTCAAAACTGTGAAAATAACTGTGGCTCAAATAATAAAATAATAATTATTGTTTATAAAGTGCTATCCATGTGCCAGATACCTTTCTAACCATTTTATATACACTATCTCATTGACTCCTAATAGCAACCTCATGGGTAAAGTTTATCACTAGCCCATTTGATAAATGAGAATGAAGTGAAGTCACTCAGTTGTGTCCGACTCTTTGCGACCCCATGGACTGTAGCCCACCAGGCTCCTCCATCCATGGAATTTTCTAGGCAAGAGTACTGGAGTGAGTTGCCATTTAGGGAGGCACAATTCATTAATCTGCTCAAAGTCACATAGCTAGTGAGAAATAGACCCAAGACTCAATCAAATCCAAACTGGTCTCTGAGCCTTTATTCTTTACCATGATGCTAAGTTTCCCTCAATTAAATAAGAGTGCAGTCTGTTCCAGGTATGCAGTCTGGGCTGAGGTGGTATGTAAATACACAATTGTCAAGGCCAAAGATTCCTTTATCGTATTGTTTGCTCTCTTCTACATACAACTTCTAATCATATTCTAAAATGCACACCAACCACTCCAGTCAATCCAGAAGATAGGAGAAAAAAAAAGAGGCAATTAAACTCTGTTCTTTCAAGGACTCTTCTCAGAAGTTTCACAAAATACTTAGGACATATGTCACTGGTCAGAACTTAGTCACCTGATCATAATGGAGTCTGGAATGTGTAGACTATTCTAGGTGACCCATGCTCACCTGTACTTGAGAATATAAATACTGAGGAAATAGGGAAGAGCAGATTCTTCATCAAAATATTAAAAAACGAGCTCTGAAATATCTTTCAGAATATTCCTCCTGTTGCCCTAATGTTTCTTTCTTTCTAAGTCAATCTTTTTGAATCCAGATGCTGTGGGGCCATTGGTAGACCTGGGTTCTGCTGGCTCATCATGTGATATCTGAGAAGCAGACAGCACCTGTCTCTAAGTAGTATGGGTAAACGGAAACTAGCAACAGTCCCCAAGCTGCAGATCACCAGTGTTTCTTTCCATCCTTTGGTAAAAAAAACTGACAAAATGATTTTTCATCAAGATAACATACTTCCATCAAATTGGGGGAAAAGGTTGTTTGTTGACTAATGTCATCTATGTGCACATTTTTATTCCTATGATATTACAAAAACCAAAATAAGAGTGATAGAACCATTGATTAACAATTAAGAAAAGAATACACCTATCAGATTCATGATAAAAATATTCAGGATACCTTACAGTACACTAAAAATGCTAATGATTTGGAATCTTATGGAGTTTAAGACCCTCCTCCCTCTAAAAAGGTATCCTCATCAGTGGTCTGGAGTGCCTCTTCACTTCAGATCTCAACAGGAAAACATTCACTTAGTTCAGTCTCTCAGTCATGTCCGACTCTTTGAGACCCCATGAACCACAGTACACCAGGCCTCCCTGTCCATCACCAACTTCTGGAGCCCACCCAAATCCATGTCCATTGAGTCAGTGATGCCATCCAACCATCTCATCCTCTGGTGTCCCCTTCTCCTCCTGCCTTCAATCTTTCCCAGCATTCAGGGTCTTTTCAAATGAATCAGCTCTTCGCATCAGGTGGTCAAAGTATTAGAGTTTCAGCTTCAACATCAGTCAGTCCTTCCAATGAACACCCAGGACTGATCTCCTTCAGGATGAACTGGTTGGATCTCCTTGCAGTCCAAGGGACTCTCAAGAGTCTTCTCTAACACCACAGTTCAAAAGAAACAATTATTCGTTGCTCAGCTTTCTTTACAGTCCAACTCTCACATCCATACATGACCACTGGAAAAACCATAGCCTTGACTAGACGGACCTTTGTTGACAAAGTAATGTCTCTGCTTTTTAATATGCTGTCTAGGTTGTCATAACTTTCCTTCCAAGGAGTAAGCATCTTTTAACTTCATGACATTCACTAGTGAACATAATTTCCCTCTCTTTTCTTCCCCTCTATTTTCCGAAAGTCTCTAGATCACATTCTCCTTGAAGTTGAAAGGTAATGAATAAGAGTTATTGATACCACAAAACAAGATGCCAACTCTCATGATTCCAAGTCAGTGGAAATACTTTAGAGTAATAACAGGAAGCAATGTTTCCCCTTCCCAAGAACATTAAGAAAGGAGTTAACCTCCAAGGATCCTGGAAATATGTGGATTAACTTGGAAACATAAATACTGTGGAGACGACACTAACCTGAATTACATGTATGAAATGGACCAGTTTGGTTTCTGGTAGTCCTCATTAGATTTTCAGAACCCTTCCATGCTCCTGCTGTCCTCCACGAGCTCTTTTATGCATCCTTACTCCCGTTGTGCAGAAAGCACCAAAAGCCACCAATACCTTATGCCCTAGTGTCATGTATTCACAAGAGTAAAACCTTTAAAAAGACGTTTTCAAAGGGAAGCATTCAAATGAGTAGCTATTTCGAAGAAAATTTTTAGAGTTCTAGAACTTACAAATAGAAGGTATTTTGAATGACTACATACTCCCAGTATCATCTTCAAATTGCTCCATGAACCAGGTACTCCATACATAGCTTCTATAAGAATCACTTGGAAGCTTTTTAACCGTGATTCTCTGGCTCACCAAATCGAAATCCTTCACAGTAAAATCCAGGAATCTGTATTTTTAAGAACTTTTCAGCCATTTAAAACCTATAAATTATTTGAGTTACTCTGCTTTAAAGCCAGATTTGGAAACCACCAACATGAGCTAGCGTATAGCCTGTGAAAATAAGGTGTCTTTGCTTATAGAATGACTAGATTTGATGGAAGATTTTTTTTTCCTCCCTTTTTTGGCTGTGCCATGGGACTTGCAGGATCTTAGATCCCTGACCAGGGATTGAACCCATGATCTCAGCAGTGAAAGCATGGAGTCCTAACCACTGGACTGCAAGGGAATTCCCTAAATTTGAGGGAAGACTGAATATTCTCTGAATCTATAAAAGAACATAACACTCAATTTTGTCATATGCAACTCTAGGTACTGTCTGTTATTAATTATCCAAAGAAGAAGAATACTAAAATGAATAGAATTCCTTTGTTCAGTACCATTTAATGATAATTGAGGTTTACAATAATAACCTTGAGGAACTACAAGATACTCAAGTATCTCTGACATTACTAAAAGAAGATTAAACTCATTCAGTATTATTTTATGTAGTTCTAAATATATTCCAGTTTTTGGACGCTGGTTGGACTGCAAGGAGATCCAACCAGTCCATCCTAAAGGAAATCAGTCCTGAATATTCATTGGAAGGACTGTTGCTGAAGCTGAAACTCCAACACTTTGGCCACCTGATGTGAAGAACCAAATCACTAGAAAAGACCCCGATGGTGGGAAAGACTGAAGGCAGGGGGAGAAGGGGATGACAGAGAATGAGATAGTTGGATGGCATCACTGATACAATGGACATGAGTTTGAGTAGGCTCCAGGAGTTGGCGACGGACAGGGAAGCTTGGCTTGCTGCAGTCCGGGGTGGCAAAGAGTTGGACACGACTGAGTGACTGAACTGATTTTACATGTACTATGTTGACTTTGGGGCTTCCCAGGTGGCGCTAGTTGTGAAGAATCCGCCTGTTAATGCAGGAGACATAAGAGATGTGAGTTTGATCCCTGGGTTGGGAAGATCCCTGGATCAGGAAATGGCAACCCACTTCAGTATTCTTGCCTGGATAATCCCATGGACAGAGGAGCCTGGCGGGCTACAGTCCATAGGGTCACAGAGTTGGACACGACTGAGCACACATACACACGGTGATTTTATTACTCACCAGTTGTGTCAACTTGAACAAGCTATTTAACCTGAGTCTGATTCCTATCTGGAAAATGTGAATATACACTCTTCTCAGGGTGAAATTTCAGATTAAATGTTTGCAAGGCACTTGATATGCAGTTAACATTTAATGCCTGGCAAATATAAAATCCCATGGACAGAGGAGCCTGGTGGGCTACAGTCCATGGAGTCACAAAGAGTCAGACATGAGTGAGCAACTAAACAACAAGAACAAAATATGACTATCTGGGGAGTCATAAAAGAGAAACCCAAAAGCTGCAGGACACACTGCAGAGACTTAAATTTGGGGTCATCACTTGGACTTTTTAAAATACCAAATCCCCTAGTCACCACCAAAACTCTGAAGCAGGAGATAGGATGGGGCCCAAGAACATTTAACACATGTTTTTGGTGTTACTGATGGAGGTTGTCAGCAAACCCTCACATGGAGATTCTCATCCTTTAGGATTACAATCCCAGTGGTTAGAAGGTTGCTGTAAAGAAGTCTCCATGCTCCTGCTTGTGAACATTCCCTATTTTGAAAAAAGTCTTTCTACCACTCCTCCATCACCTCATCCCCCTGGTATTTAAGCACTACTTCATTTTCTATGTTTAGTCAGAACACTATGAAAAGTTAGCTTGACAAAGAGCAGTCTGTCCTTTCTATTTTAAACCAATATTTACAAATCTGTTATATTTTGGAACACAACTGTCCTTGTGTGCATCTTAAATGGTTTTGAGAGACCAAATACTGAAACCACTTCACAGGATCCTCAATTTCTTCACTTTCTTCCATAAAGTCTGTAACATCTACTTGAAAAGGCATGCTAGCATCTGACTCGGCAGGCACTGCTGAGTCTATAAGATGAAGTCTTATGAATCTATAAGAGAAGGGAGGATGGCATAAGAAGATTAGGAACCACGAAATTTACAAATCCAGTTACAAGCTTTGAAAGGAAAGGAAAGGGAAAGGGAAGTCGCTCAGTCGTGCCCGACTCTTTGTGGCCCCATGGACAGTAGTCTGCACCAAGCTCCCGCATCCACGGGATTTTCTAGGCAAGAATACTGGAGTGGGTTGCCGTTTCCTTCACCAGGGAATCTTCCCGACCCAGGGACCAAACCCAGGTCTCCCGCATTGTAGACAGACACTTTACCATCTGAGCCAGCAGGGGAGTCCACACAATGGTAAATATCATCTCTGAAGTCTCAGGTTACATTTTCTATCCCATGAAAGGGGCAATCATGAGTGTGGTTGAAGAGAAAACCTCCTCATCTTGCAAATCAAGAAAGCAAGGGCAGCTGATATAAAAGGACCAGAGGAAAGTTCCATTCTCCGTGGAAGAATCACCTTCCTAAGAAGGAAGCTCCTTGCAGTTTTTTTCTCCACCTCATACAGAGGACTGGCCTCCCATATACACAACATATGAAGGGCAATGTGGAGATCATTATGAAGCTTCTAAACAATTACAAGTAGCTATCTACAATAAATAACCGGAACTCTTGATTCACCCCCAAACCTTTCCCCACACCTGGTCCTTCCACACTTAGTAAATAATATGACCTTCCAGCAGCTCAGTTCAGAGCCTCCGTCATCCTTGCTTCCTACTATCCTCTCACATTCCATATCCAATATATCAGCAAACCCTCCCTGCAAGCTCAAACTTGGAAACATAATCAGAACCAGACCACGTTACACTCAGTTAACTGCTAAGTCACACTAGCCAAGTCACCATCCTTCTTCACCTGGTTTATGGCAAAAGCTGCTAACCTGATCTGCCAGGATTCTCAGCTCCCTACAGTTTATCTTCCAAACAGCACACAAAATGATGGATTGCTGGAGAAGCTTCCTCTTCCCACTTTATGCTTCAGCCATCCCTGTGTGTGCCTCAAAGAGTGTCTCTCCCCACACTCCCGCATGGTAGACAGAGGCTGTTTTTAACCTGAAGGCAGGGGCTTGGGAGGTTGACCGCTGTCCTGGTCCAGCCTCAGTCCTAGGTGAGTCCTGTGTCACTGGGTCTTGGCGGTAGGGCTTACTGATACTGTTTCTCACCTCTAGCAGCTAAATCCTGCCCCATGTCTTAGGCAATCCTTCTGTAGGGCTGTTTCCTGCCCTCCTCCAGCAGAAGGGGATCTCTAAGGCCCTTGGCTCAGCAAAGCTTCCTGTCCTTCCCCCAGGGACAGGCTTTTCTTTTACCTTTTTTCAGGTGACATTCCCTCAGGCCCCAGGACAACAAGGTTTGGGGCCTTACCCCCAGTGACCTCAAGCGTTTGTTGAGGAGACAGGTCTCAGCCAGCATTCAACCCTTTCCTGGGAGTCTTGTCCAGATCTCTTTCTTCCAGTCTTTCTCTAGAGTGTCCTGTGGAGAGTCATGGAGAAGAGTCTACATGCGAGGACCAACACCACTGTGTCTGCAGCTCTGAGGGGTCTATTTAGTTAATTCCTTAAAATTTTACCTGAAGGCTTCTTATTCACTTGTGTGGCAGCCCTAATTCTGCCCACTTTGCCACAGGTAAGCCAATGCTAACTTCAGCTTCCTGGAGTCACCTGTATTTTCTTAGATTTTAGACAAATTAGCTACTCTGTGAACTCAGCACTCTGATGGCATCAGAAAAGTTAAGATCTTCTAGTCTACCTGGCTTTTTCTTGTTGTTAAGCTAGGGGATATTCTTTTTGCCTCATAACTGGATTTTTGCAATAGTCTTACTAATTAGTTTCCCTGTCATCCTCCTCTCTCCTATCTCAAGTCTATTTTTTTCCAGCGCCTGTTTCATTATGTCCTCCTCCAAAATAGTCAAGGGTTCTGTATTTCATAACCAGTCAATTCTTATGCTATAAACTGACAATGCAGAGAATCACACTTTTCAGTGCTAGGAAGGACTTTCAGAGCTGTTCACAGTCTAATTCCAGTTACCTTTACAACCTTCTCTCTTTTCACCCTTCAACCCAAATCCCTTCTCCTTTAGGCACAATTACTCAATGTTTCAACCCACAAACATTCACTGGGAACCTGATTATTATGCATCACATTGGGTAATTTTTTTTAAGCTTTGTATTTTGTATCGGGGTATAGCTGATTAGCAAAGTTGTGAAATTTTCAGATGGACAGCAAAGGGACCCAGCCATACGTTATATACATGTATCCACTCTCCCCTAAACTCCCCTCCCATCCAGGCAGACACATAATATTGATCAGAGTTCCCTGTTGCTATATAGTAGGCCCTTGTTGGTTATCCATTTTAAATACAGCAGTGTATACATGTCCATCCCAAACTCCCTAACTATTACTTTGGGTACTTCAGATTCAGAAATCAAATACAAATCCTTCTCTCATGAAGGTGAATGGACATTTCGCTCATTTATTTTCAATATTGCTCATTCTGTGCCATCTGGCAATGGTCTTCCATATTCACATCTCTGTAACCTGTCCTCCATACAAACCTTAGACCAAGCATCATGATCTCCATGATGTTTTCTTTAACCACTGTAGTCTTATCCTTTATTCTTCCCTGTGTGTTTTACAGTACTGTGTTTTACTGAGTTTTATAGTACTTCATTTGTATCTCCCTATGTCTCTAATTAAATTATAAGGATTATGAAAGAATAGACCAACCTTAGCAAAACTTTTTATCATACCACAGTAGTATCTGACATTTGAGGTGCTTGATACATACTTATTAAATGAGGTTAAATAGCACAGTTATTAGAAGTATGGACTGGGGTCAGACAAACTTGAGTTTAGATTCTGACTTCGTCATTGTGTGATGTGAGGCAATGTGTGACATGAGGCTTTGTAACCATGGCCTTATTTTCTTCATTTAAACAATGAAGACTATAGGGTGCCATAAGGATAAATGAGATGTTGTATATAATGTGCCTCACATGTCAAAAAGTATACAGTAAACAAAAAACTACCATATTAGTTCTAAATTTTGTTGTTGTTATTGTTTAATCACAAAGTCGTGTCAGACTCTTTCCAACCCCATGGACTACAGCATACAAGGCTCCTCTGTCCTCCACTATCTCCCAAAGTTTGCTCAAATTCATGTCCATTGAGTTGGTGATGCTATCTAACCATCTCATCCTCTCCTGCCCCCTTCTCCTTTTGTCTTAATCTTTTCCAGCATCAGGGTCTTGTCCAATGTGTTGGCTCTTTGCATCAGGGGGCCAAAGTATTAGAGCTTCAGCTTCAGCATCAGTCCTTCCAAAGAATATTCAGGGTTGATTTCCTTTAGGATCGACTGGTTTGATCTTGCAGTCCAAGGGACTCTCAAGAGTCTTCTCCAGCACCACAATTTGAAAGCATAAATTATTTGGCACTCAGCCTTCTTTATGGTCCAACTCACATCCGTACACGACTACTGGAAAAACCAAAGCTGTGACTATACAGACCTCTGTCGGCAAAGTGATGTCTCTGCTTTTTCCTATGCTAAGTTTGTCATAGCTTTCCTTCCAAGGAGCAAGTGTCTTTTAATTAAGGGCTGCAGTCAGCATCCACAGTGATTTTGGATCCCAAGAAAATGAAATCTGATACTCCTTCCACTTTTTCCTCGTCTATTTGCCTTGAAGTGATGGGACAAGATGCCATGATCTTCGTTTTTTGAATGTTGAGTTTTAAGCCAGCTTTTTCATTCTGCTGTTTCACCATCATCAAGAGGTTCTTTAGTGCCTCTTCAATTTCTGCCATTAGAGTGGTATCATCTGCAAATCTGAGATTGCTGATATTCATCCTGGCAACCTTAATTCCAGCTTGTGATTCATCTAGCCCAACATTTTGCAGATGTACTCTGCATAGAAGTTACATAAACATGGTGACAATATACAGGCTGTCTTACTCCTTTCCCAATTGTGTACCAGTAAGCTGTTCTATGTAAGGTTCTGTTGCTTCTTGACCCACATACAGGTTTCTCAGGAGACAGATCAGGTTTACTGTGCAGTAACTGGCTCAGTGGTAAAGAATCCACCTGCCAATGTAGGAGACATGGGTTCGATCCTTGGGTCAAGAAGTTCCCTTGGAGAAGGAAATGGCAACCCACTCCAGTATCCTGCCTGGGAAATCCCAGGGACAGAGGAGCCTGGCAGGCTACAGTCCATGGGGTCACAAAGAGTCGAACATGGCTCAGCAACTAAGCAACAGTGAGCACTCATATGGAGACACAGGCTAGAGCTATCCTGGTACAAAGGGTTTCCCTGGTGGCTCAGCGGTAGAGAATCCACCTGCCAGTGCAGGGACATGGGTTTGATTCCCAGATCAGGAGGACTGCCCTGGAGAAGGAAATGACAACCCACTCCAGTATTCTTGCCTGGGAAATCCCACGGATGGAGAAGCCTGGCGGGCTGCAGTCCATGGGGTTGCAGAGTTGGACACGACTTCGTCACTAAACAGCAACAAGAACAAACACACAGCCTAGTCATTCATGTAGAACGCTCCATAGCATTCCTGCCTACTTAAGAATGATAGAGAAACCATATGCCTCAGCTATTTCACTTCTGTTTGGAAAACAAATCTGAAAAATAACAAAACACTAATTTGTAAAGATATACACATCCCTATGTTCATTTCAGTTTCATTGACAAGAGCCAAGAAGGAAGATATGATGCACATGCGCACACACACACACACACACACGACCCCCCTGTGAAATACTACTCAGCTATCAAAAAGAATAAAATTCTGCCATTTGTAACTACATGGATGGACCTGAAAGGTAGTATGCCAAGTGAAATGTCAAGTGGAAAAAGACAAATATTGTATTATTTCACTCATAGGTGGAATATAAAAACAAAGAAATGAAACAATGGAACAAACAAAATGAAACAATAACAGACTCATAGATACAGGGAACAGATTAGTGGTTACCAGAGGGGATGAGGGTTGGGGGTAGGCGAAATGGGTAAAGAAGTCAATTGTATAGTGATGGATGGAAATTACATTTGTGATGGTGATCATTGCACAGTACATACAGATTATAATGCTGTACACCTAAAAATTATATAATAAAAAAACTAAGAAATAAAGTATAACAAGTTACCCTGAGTGGGGAGAGAAAAAGAATGACAGGTGAGACCTCTGACTTCTAGGAAGAAAACCAGACTGAGTGGCATTTAAGTAGCAATTTAAAATAAGTATATGGAAATGAGAGTGTTTATCTGGGCCAAGCTGTAGTACTCACTGAAAAATCCCTTTCTAAACATTATGTGAATGTAGGTAATTAGTGGTCAATATATATCTAGTTTTTTAATAGTTATAATTATATGACTTTAATTAAAAAATGCTGTAATTTGTGTTCTCACGAACGTTGAAAGCTTAACTCTCTGTTTATCTCTTGGACTTTCCCTAACCCAACAAGGGTCATTCAGAAGAATTTTACCAAAATTGCAGGCAGGCATTTTGTTTAAGATGCTGTAACTAATTTCTTGGAGCTAGCTCTAGCATATTTAAGTGTTCTTTATTCTATCATTTACTCAACAAAGAGCACCCAGTTTTCCAAGTTCTGTGACTCACAAGCTAATCTGCCTGTCCTGCTAGCAGCTGACTCACTCTATCTTGCCATCAAATGATAGCTTAATTATCTATCTATCTATATATATATATAATGAGATTGGGGGTGGCTATCTGCAAGATTAGACCAGCTGTCTGATCTTGAATCAATGTCCTGCCTCACATGAAAAATAAGATAAGTGTCTGCTTCTGGCAATATGAGTGAAGTGAAAGTTGCTCAGTCATGTCCTACTCTTTTTTCCAGGCCAGAATGTTGGATTGGGTAGCCATTCCCTTCTCCAGGGGATCTTCCCAACCCAGGGATTGAACCCAGGTCTCCCGCATTGCAGGTGGATTTACCAGCTGAGCCACGAGGGAATCCCCAGCAATATGAGAGGCTCAGCTAAATCTATTCACAAGGTATATGTGTTAGTGTTTGTGTATGTGTACACATGAATTTTTATATATTTTCTACAATGTGCAGAGGCATAGGCTAGTCCCCAGTGATCAGCATCACAGGCCTGAGAAGATGAAACAGACCAGCCTCATCCTGGTAGGTTAAGTTCAGATGGTGAAAGCTTCAGAGCCAATCAGGAGCTCTGAGCCCAAAGGGCTGGCTTGGATTACTAATGGGATAGCAGTGCCTTGGAGAAGATGGAGGATTGAGTGGGAAGACAAAAGACTGTGGAAAAGTAGTGTATGTTGGAAAGAAAATTAAGAGGACACCACAGCATCAGGTTTCATCCAAATTCCATGAGATCACACAGCCCAGTGAAATCTCTCAAGGTCATCAACAGGAAGCAACAAAAGACAAGGACCAACAAAGGCAGTAAGATGTTGTAGCTTGAAGGGCTGATACCACTGGGGAACCAGACAAGATAAGAAAAGAATAATGGCAGAATCCTCACATAAGGATGGATTGTTTGCTGGGAAGTACTCGCAGGACCATGCACAGGGGAAATCAGAAATTGGCGGAAAGTCTTTAAGGAAACTGGAGGTCTTGGTCTGCTATTTAACATTAGCCATAACTTAGAAAAGATGCTAGGAAATCATCTCTGAAAGCAAGTGTAGGGAGACTTACTTTCCAGGCCAAAGTTTATGTTTACACATGAGAACGAGCAATCCAAATAAAGGAAAGGTTATCGATGTCTCACTAAGCGGTACCTCTTGCTTTCTGTACCTGCACCTTGTCCAAAGTCTGGAAGAGTCAGAATGAAAAGGCTAATGATAAAAAGACAGTGGCTGAACAACTACCAAATTTTGAATAAGATCCACAGAATAGATAACAATATTGTATCAAGGTGAATTTTCCAATTTTGATAATTTCTCTATGGTTGTATAAGACAATGTTCTTTTTCTTAAGGAATGTGCACTAAAATATTTAGCTTTATAAAGAGGCATCATATTTTACAACTTCCAAATCACACAAAAAATTTACATAGATAAACAAAAATATAGGTGTAGATAAACAAATATGAAGAGGAAGGTGGGGAGAGAGAGAGAAAACAAACGCAGCAAAATCCTAACAATCAAAGCACATGGGTAAATGTTACATAGCAGTTCTTTTATTTTTAAAATTTCTCTCAGTTTGAGGTTATTTCGAAATAAAAAGTTATTCTGAAAAGACTGCCAACAAAGTAAGGCTAACACAAATTAGAGCTATTCTTAAATGTAGATAAGGCTTCATAAGCAATGGGATCTGAGCCATGTTGAAAATTTGGCATGTTCACTGCAAAATACACCCAACATCTTTAATTTTATGGCAATCATTCCCAGGGATTAAAGCATATTTCAGAAATCTCTGAAAAGAAATTACAATGTCTTAGTTGAAGGGGTAATGACTTAATCACTGTTCATTATCCCAGGGGAAGAAAGTAGGATCCTAAGGATTCTTCCTCTCTGGTTTTTGTTGTACTTACCCAACCAATAGCCTTGCCCCTCTATTTCATAAATATAGGTTTCAGTGTCATTAGTCATGTAAAATCACATTAAACTCCCTGTGGGATAACAGTAATATTTAATGTGAAAATAATTTCTTTTGATTGATATACCATGTTTCCAGAATAGGGTTGCAAAAAAAAAAAAGGTTGTTTGTGTTTCTTACAATCACCAGAAAATAATACTAATGGCTTGGTCTATTATCCAGAGTAATTTTAGTGTTAAGTCCACTAAGGATTTGGTATTGAATTCCCACTTAAGTGATAGTCATTATGTTGATTTTTTAGGAATCATTTGCTACATGTTTCACATTTTAATGTATTATATTTATGAAGCTTTTATCCAATGGTGAAACTTTCTGAGATCAACAAATATTACACCATTTCACAGGTGTTTTGGAGAGGGATCTTTTCATTTCTACCTCAGCATTTCAGCCTGAACCCAGAAAGTAAAACAACTACCCACTTGGCAATTTCTATTCATTCCCAAATGGAAGGCTGATACCACATTAGTGAAACTGAAAAGCAATTGGGTCTGCTCACCTTCCTCCTATCTCTGGATTAACTAGCATTCTTCTCTGTTCCTGTTTCAGGGGACGCCAACACAGGGGTCAGACGAAGGCCTACTTTCTAGAAGTTCTGAAAGCCCATCTCATTCCCTATTCTGGGACTCAAGAGCATAAAGCAATAGTCCTCAGTGTGTCTGTTTTGGAAAGGCCATTCCTGTCTTCCCAATAATAACAATGATATTTCATTCTCTATCTTTCTGACTCTTTTGCCTGTTTACATAAATTTATTCAAAATTCAAAAAAGGAAAAGAAGAGTACTATTTAATGCCTCCCCTAAAATGCTATCAGTCCTATTGCCTAGTTTTTCTGCTTCTAGATATGTGGACTTTCCTTTTGTGAATTCATGTTACATTGAGGTTTAAAGGTGGCTTTGATTTCTACTAGGGATTGATAACTACCAATGCCTCTATTTATATTTCAAAACAAATAGTTATTCACTTACTTCACTGCCTGATAGGTTATGTGTTCATTATAAACCATTAGTGACCATTAAAAATTGCAGTTCTTTTCATTCCCTAAGACTCTGCTTGAACTTCACAAATCATATGACAAGCTCTGTCAACACCTTCAAAGAGAAGCACCAACACCACTCTGATGATGTCAGTAAGAATAAGCAGAATAACTGGACCAGGACTGGATGGAGCTTGACTCTACAGGCGCGACAGGAAGTGGAGCAACTTGTGACTGGCAGAGGCTACTTCACTGAAGTGGGCAGAACCCAGGGAGCTGACCCAGCAATCAACAGTGACCACCTCCAGGAGGCTGGTAGTTGTTGAACAAGTAAATTCTTCTTTTGAAACTTGTATTATGATCAAGTGAGACTAAGACTGAGAATGATGTCAATTCAGAGGGAACAAAACAAACAGATAAGAATTCACCCTAGTGAGGTGAAGTTGGGTCTTGCCATGAGACCTCCAAACCAACCTACAATCCATTAAATATACGATTTTGCTTAAGGAAGTTTTGGCTGGTTTTCCCCATCTTGTGATTGAATGAATATTAACTATAGTACAAAAGGCCTACTTACACTTTTCAGTTTTATTTTGCACAGAAGGTAAGTGCTGTAATGGCATATCATTCAGCTTGAAGCAGGAAAATTAAAAATGATGCTAAATATTGAAAACAGAGGGAACTTAATACAGGGGATTGGTTCCTCATGTCATGAAAGAGCTGGAAGACAAACAGAGAGGGGATGGTGAGACCGCTTGATGATTAGCAGCAGGGGGCCTGGAGGAGAAGGGTTACTGAAGCCCAACAGCCAGCACTACCTGGAGGAAAGTGAAACCATTGAGAATGAGAGCCACGGAAGAGACTCGGACACTGAGACAGCCATTGCCTGAATCAGAGAGCGGGGTAGATATACCCTGGCTTTTCCCCCTTTATGCTCCCTCTGATCTCTTGTCAGTACCTCTCATTCACCAAACCCAAGTGGAAATCAGCGGAAACAGAGCCTGGGAAGCACAGCCTGCAGGGACTGCTCCTCCTCCCCGAGCCCCGCACCCGGTGATACTCAGAGAAGCATGAATGCATCTGAATGCAAATGAGGTCCAGCACCAACAATATTTGCAAATCAGCACGTACCTTATCTCAAAGTGTCAAATGCTTCTAACCAGAAGTCTGTGCTCCCCACTACCATTCTTTTCCTCATTTCTCCCTCCCAAACCAGAAGGAATAGAGAAAATGGATACTGTATCTTTAAAAGTATTCCAAGTAATTCAGATTATGTTTTTGTTGCTCTTCCTGTTCTCACCTCCCACCCCCTTACCTGGAGGCACTATTCTACTTCATGTCAAAATTCAAAATTTGAGCAATGGTGTGCTTAAATGCTGATATCCTTGACGGCTTTTCCTTCTTTTCTACTTTAAAATAGGAGAAAACAAAAACCTTAACAAAGAACAAATCGAAGGAAATGGTTTTCTACATTAGGGATCCCAAGACCACAGAACCAATACTACTGCTTAATTATATCAAAGTGTTATACCAGAGTCTGTAACAGGAAACAAAATGTAAGGAAAACTTCATGACTTTATGTAGCACTTCAAAACAAACATATTGTAAAGTGTGGTTTTAAGATATAAATTGATTTGTACCTTTCAGAAGGGAAAAAAAAGACACTCCCTGACCTCCCAAGTACTTAACTAGAAACCTTGGCACCATCTATAATGATTTGGCCCCAATCCTATCTGTAATAGGAAAACTAGAGGCACCAGAACCTGGGTCTGAAACTAGGGGATAATTAGTTCCATCCATTAGTGAACATTTTATGAGTTCAGTAAATGAGGAGTGTCTGGTTGAGTGCTTAGGAGGAAAAGGGGAATTTGGCACCATAAAGTCATAATATACTATTTATTAGGAACTTTCTCAGGAATCTAAAGGTCATCTGCCTCCCAGTCCCAAAGAAATACAACCCTGCAGAAACCTCCCTGGCCATTTACAACCTGCCTGGCTAAGCCTTCCTCCGGGGCCTGAAGGACTGACCTATCTGTGCTCAGGCAGACAGACTATCCTGAGGCCTGCTCTAACTCCTCATATCCAGCCTCCTCTGTCCTATACGGGCTACGAGGCTAACATACTGCCCATGCATGCACCCAAGCTGCAGTTGTCAGGCTGAGCCCCTGTTCCCTGTTCAGGGAGGTGGTATTTGGGTAGATAATTAAAAAGTGAATAATGAGGTTCTTCACATAACCATGAGAAAGTCACCTCCATGAGAATTCAGAAACCTAAAGTCCAGAGTGATGAGATATGATCACAAATGGGGTGGGATTCAGCTATTATGTGGTTCTGACAAATCTTTTCAATAACACCTTTTCTATCAACTTGGAAATAGTTCTCTAAGATGCCCAATTCTGATGTCAGCTAGTCTTCAGGGAATGCAAGCGATTTCACAGTGCACCAAGGACCACCTAGTGGGCAGCTAAAACTATCTTGAAGATCCTTATTTAGTTACTCATTTATTCCTTTGACATTGCCTTTCCTTCCTTTCCATGTATTTATCCATCTGTCTATTCATTCATCTGTTCCTTTGGCATTGCCTTTCCTTCCTCTCCACCTTTATATCAGAACAGGTTTGAACCACAGATGAACAAAATGAAAAAGTATTTTCCAGATTAACAAAGTTCTCTCCCCATAGGATGTTATCTTCCACGGGGTGTTTGGTGCTTTTGAATCATGATAAAATTCTCTTGCCAATTGAAAAGTTACTTATAACCTAATCACTTGTCTTAATTCACTCTATCCCTATTTTTTAAATTGTTTGTTTTTATTTATTAATCTGTAATTAACCCTGCTTTGTTCAAAATTGATTAAATTTGCTTCATAAGGATATGTATATTTTATTAAAATAATATACATTAAATGTGTAAGAAAAAAGAAAGCAAAATAAGGATAAGACATAAAATGGTGCTGGAAAGTAAATCTGATCCCTAAACATACACACACAAACACAGGAACACTACTCACTCGTAAAAAGATGAAATCTCGCCATTTGCAACATCAACAGCGTTTGAGGGTGTTATGCTAAATGAAATAAGACTTCAGGCAGAGAAAGACAAATGTCAGATGATTTCATTCACATGTGGAATATAAAGAGCAAAAACAAAATGAATCAATGAACCAAACAAAAACAAATCCATAGATACAGAGAACAGACTGGTGGTTACCAGAGCAGAAAGGGCGGGGAGAGTGAAGCGAAAGGAAATCAACTGCATGGTGACAGACTGGAAACTAAATTTTTGGTGGTGAGCACACTGTAGTGTGTACAGTAATTAGACATATAATGTTATTTTCATGAAACTTACATAGTGTTATAAACCAGTGTTACCTTAATAAAAAGAAAGTTTCTATCAAGGGGGTTTTAGGTTAGACAAAGTACTGATTAGATGAATTTATAAGCACAACTGACTTCATTTTAAGGTAGAACTCTCCAAACTGCACAAATGCAGAGCAGGTAAAAAGGAAGCAAAGATTCACTACCCAATTAATAAATTCATACCCATATTTTATCTTTTCAAACTACAACATAAAAGATGTTGAGAAAGTGAGACTGAAAGGAAAACACCATTAGCTAACATGTATTGATGTACTGAGCATTTGTCTCTGTTCTAGTCATTTTCTTCACAACACTCCTCTGAGATCAGCACTATAATTATCTCCATTTTATAGACAAGAAAATCTAGTTACAAAGACTCAGAAAAAAACTTGTTCAAGGTCATCAGCTAGTAAATTGTTAAACTGAGGCTTGAACTCAGGTATCCTGGCCCCAAAGCCACTATGATGTCATTACTATTGTAACAAATATTTAAAAATCACACAAGATGAAAAAGTAAAGGCATAATTAGGAAATTAAAAACACCAATGTCTACTATATTATGTATCATTTGCAAATAAGAAAATAAAGGAAGAAAGGATGGAAAGGAAGGAGGAAAGAAGGTAAAAAAAATATTTGGAATAGAGATAAATGAATAAGTTTATCTACATAGGAAAATCTTTGGTGTATAGATAACCTCAGTAACTGAAAATCATTTATAGTAGTTTCTGGAATGCACACACACATATACACATCTTTATATATCATAGAGATAATATATTACATAGCATATATGCATGTACTACCTACATAACACACACATACACATATGTATGTTATATATACAATGCATATAAATAGGTCTTCCCTATAGCTCAAACGGTAAAGAATCTGCCTGCAATGCAGGAGACCTGGGTTCGATCCCTGGGTTGGGAAGATCCTCTGGAGAAGGGAATGGCTACTCACCCCAGTAGTCTTGCCTGGAGAATCTCATGGACAGAGGAGCCTGGCAGGCTACAGTTCATGGGGTCACAAAGAGTCGGACACGACTGAGCGACTAACACTACTATGTATATACCAACATATAATAAATGCTCAATAGTATTTTTTGAATGAATGAATTAATTAATATATACATATATGCTTTTGAAACCTACATATGCACTGTTCAAAAAAGCCTGCAATAGAAAGGCTGGGCTTGGGAGATAAAGGCTTTTAGTTTCATGTTATACTTTTTGGTATTGTTTGCAACCATAATTATCTAGAAAACAAGATTATAAGACATATGTGCTTTATATTTTTACATTAAAACACTAGTAAATAATAAGAAACACATTATCTATTGACTACTTTTTCTATACGCAGTACTACTTAACTTATATGCAGAGCACATCATGTGAAATGCTGGGCTGGATGTATCACAATCTGGAATCAAGACTGCTGGGAGAAATATCAACAACCTCACATATGCAGATGATAGCACTCTAATGGCAGAAAGTGAAGAAGAACTAAAGGGCGTCTTAATGAGGGTGAAAGAGGAGAGTGAAAAGGCTGGCTTAAAATTCAACATTCAAAAAACTAAAATCAACTTCCAATTCAAGATGGTGGAGTAGAAGGATGTACACTCATCTCCTGTAAGAGCGCCAAAATCGCAACTAGCTGTTGAACAACCATTGATAGGAGGACACTCAAACCCACCAAAAAAAATGATGTTCCACATCCAAAGACAAAGAAAAAGCTGCAGTGAAATGTTAGGAGGGGCACAATCATGATAAAATCAAATCCAATACCCACAGGGTGGGTGATCTACCAACTGGAGAACAATTCATACCAAAGAAGTTCTCTCACTGTTGTGAAGTTCTGAGTCCCACGTCAGATTTCCCAGCCTGGGGATCTGACAAAGGGACTGGGAATTCTCAGGGAATCTGACCTTGAACTCCAGTGGGTTTGATTATAGGACTTCCACAGGACTGGGGGAAACAGAGACTCCAGTCTTGGAGGGCACACACGAACCTTGCACACCCCAAATCACAGAGGAAAGGAGCAGTGACCCCACAGGAGGCTGCACCAAAACTACTTGTGAGTGTTGCATGGTCTCCTGTGGAGTGTGGGTCGGCAGGGGCTCACCACAGGGATGGGGGCACTGGCAGCAGCAGTCCAGGAAGGTCCCCTTGGCATAAGCCCTCTTGGAGGCCGCTATTCAGTTCAGATCAGTAGCTCAGTCATGTAAGACTCTGCGAGCCCATGAATCGCAGCACACCAGGCCTCCCTGTCCATCACCAACTCCCAGAGTTTACTCAAATTCATGTCCATCAAGTTGGTGATGCCATCCAACTATCTCATCCTCTGTTGTCCCCTTCTCCTCCTGCCCCCAGCCCCTCCCAGCATCAGGGTCTTTTCCAGTGAGTCGACTCTTCACATGAGGTGGCCAAAGTATTGGAGTTTCAGCTTCAGCATCAGTCCTTCCAATGAACACCCAGGACTGATCTCCTTTAGGATGGACTGGTTGGATCTCCTTGCAGTCCAAGGGACTCTCAAGAGTCTTCTCCAACACCACAGTTCAAAAGCATCAATTCCTCGGTGCTCAGCTTTCTTCACAGTCCAACTCTCACATTCATACATGACCACTGGAAAAATCATAGCCTTGACCAGATGGACCTTTGATGGCAAAGTAATGTCTCTGCTTTTTAATATGCTATCTAAGTTGGTCATAACTTTCCTTCCAAGGAGTAAGCATCTTTTAATTTCATGGCTGCA